>NW_003299091.1:387354-642821 GCF_000151645.1 Tuber melanosporum | reverse complement strand
CCTGCGGGGACGCTGCTAATTTGTCAATCGAGTTCAGTGAATAGAGTCTCATCTTTCCATCTTTCTTCATGACAAATAGTACGTGAGATTTTCCTGATGCGAATAAATCTCTAATCAATCTCCTATCCAAGTATTTCTCAATGTACTTCCTCAGTTCTGCAAGTTCTGTTTCTCCTAGTAGGTACAGTTTCTTGTAGGGAATTTCCATTGGTTTTTCCATTTTTTCATCCTTGTCCAACTGAATCTCGTGGGCAATTCCTGGTCTTCTGGGTGGTAGCCCTGTGGCTTCCTCTTTATGGAATAGGTTCATGAATTGATGGTATTCTTTTACACTCAATTCTTTCTATTCTTTTTTACTTACATATTTCCTATCTTGGATTGCTAGTATGGTGCTGGCATTGACTTTTGCTAGGGCAGCTATTTCGTCTTCCTATGTCCATTTGAGAACTCCTGCGATGTCTTCTCTTGGATAGTACTGTCCGAAGGCCTGTGCTGTAATCTCTTTAATCTTGATCCTTGTTGTTATATCAGTCTGGGTTTGGTTAGTGCTTCCAAACCCCTTGTCTCCTTGGGTGGTATCTTCTACATGATCTACTTTGTGTAATTATTCATCATTGATCATTTCAATGATCAATTGTCCGATTTGATTGCCTTTCTGGATTTTGTAATCTTTGTTTGCCAGGTTGGCCAGTACCACATTGATTTCACCTGTATAGTCAGTGTCAATTACCCCAGCGTTGAGCATGAGTTACTTCCTGACTGCTAGAGTGCTGGAGTGTGCTATCCGTCTATAGGTATTATCTGATAATTTAATGGCTATTGCTGTCGCTATCATTGCATACCCTTTGGCAGGTATCTTGACCCTCTCCTTAGCATATAAGTTGTGCATTGCTGCCTTCTTGGAACCCTTAGTAGGCACTTTTACCCTTTGGTCCAGTTTTTGTATGCTTACATGCTTGTCTTGTCCTATTTTAGCAAACTTTGTGTGCAAGGTTTCTTCTTTAACTTGCTGAATCAGTGTTGAGTAGACCACTGGTGAACTGTTGAGACATAGTGTCGCATATTGCTCGCTTGTGAAGGTCATCTTGTTCTTATTCTAATCAATCATCAGGTTGTATCTTCATAACCCTGGCATCTCTAAGACTATCTCATGGTTCTTGAGATCTGCCACCTGAAAGGTTGCCATTTTCCTATGGGTGTCAATGTCTATAGGTACTTCTACCATATAGGTTATAGGACACATTATGCTTGGCTTCCCATCCGCTAAGTAGTCTTGTCTCTCTTTCTTCGCTTTCTTGGTGTAGAGGCTCTATTTGTCACAGATTTCCTGGTCGATAAAATCATCAGTAGCCCCAGAGTTGAGGATTGCATATATTGTCATTTCTTGGTATTGTTTCTTGTATATCTTCATTTTGATCATCATGTGATCCCTGTCTTCTTCTCCTCATTGCATGTATAGTGCCATGTAGTAGTTCGCCAACTTGATGAGTTTTTCAGGTCTACATCTTTGGTCTCCCAGACTGCCGTTCACTGGAGACCGTGGTATTTTTGCGCTGACAAGTCCTCAGTAATCATCTTATGAATATTGCTCTTCTTCGGGAATTGGAAGCCATTGTTTCCAGCTGCTTTTGTTCCTTGGTATCCCTTGTCAACTTGGCATCGGCAATTCTGTATCTGATGTCCTACTTTCCTACACCTCTACCTGAGTTCCCCATTCATTGTCCTAGCATATTTTTCCTTGGATAGGGTAGGAGCACATCCTGCCCTTGATTTGTTTAATTGCATCTAGTCGCCTAGTGGTAACTCTCTGCTCTTGCTCTATATTGCTTGTGGTTTGAAAGTTCCATTCATATTCCTGGATGACTACAGTGTCACGTGTGTTATGGTATTTTCCGAGATGCTTCCAACTATATTCAGTTTGCTTTCCTTATTGCGGGCCCATCTTGCAAATCATTCAGAGGTTGAGAAACCCTGATCGGAAATTCTCCATGGTGCTCAAAGTCTGTCACTACAACTTCTTACAATAATGACATAGACAGTGGCGTCGTCGAATTCTACCTTGAATTCTAATAGTTGATCCTCATTCCAGAATGCCTAAAATGTCTTTTTCCCTTATTGGAATTTTTCCCACTTCAGTCTTGCTGTATCTTTGGCATTAGGATCGCCAAACTGCTGGAAGAGGGTTGCCTTGAACTCTGCGTATGTGATCCATTCTCTTTGTTTCCTTCCATCTTGGAAAGGCATAATCCATGGCCCAGTGAGTCCTCTCAATAGAGATTCCACAAAGGGAATCTTGATCTCAGGGTAGTATTCTCCATATCCTTTGACAGCAAAGTATCCTTCGCATTGTGCTAAGAATATTCGTAGTATATCTTCGGCTCCTCGATAGGTATGGGGTTCTTTGGCTTTTGGTCGTTGGAAATTTCCTTGTTCTGTTGTATTTTGTATTGCTGCGAGAAATGTCTGAAACCAGTCTTCAGTCATTCAAAGCACCTTACTGCCTGGTGCCAGAGTGGCCGGTGGTACAGGTGGCGCTGGTCCCGACATTCTTTCTGGTCATAGGATTCTTGCCAGAGAGCTACCCACTGGTGATCTATTCTCCAGAGTTACTGGACTTGCTGCCTTCAACAGCTTTACTGAAACGTGTTCTAGGGTGTCGCTAAATCCCCCTAGAATAAGGCTTTGATTGTTGATGTTGATATCTTCTTCCCTGTCAGGGTTGAAGGAAGCGGTCTTGTATCATTTTGCGTCGCTCTAGGTCATGCTTTGTAATATAACCATTCTTCTTCAGATGGTTAGTTCTTGGTGACAGGAACAATACTTCTCTTCTGTTTTCTTCTTTTTTCCTCTTTGGTTCTTACAATAGCACCAGGCCTATGCCTAGGTTACCGATAATACAAGACCATTATCTCCTACTGAGCATACTTATCATAAGTTTTTATAACTCTTCTTCGTGAAGAGCATTTTTGGCATATTAATAACAAAGGTTGTAATAATGATAAAAAAGCGTAAAGGTGTTCTATATTTGTTAAAGTAATAAGTAGGAAAAGTTCTTAGAAGAAAGCATGAAGAGCCTATCCTCCTTGGTCATACCTGCCTTCTTATATTGTACTCCTTCTGCCACAGGTCATGTGACCTTAAGTGGTTACATGCACGAAACCAAATCTTAACAACCTAGTCACCTGACCAAAGTAGTCTTCTGTGAAAACTCATAAACCAATCATAATGCAATAAACTAATCATATGACCAAAAGTGATCACATGCGTGAAACCCATGACCTCATAATGAGGTCATGTCTGAAAGCATAAATTATCTGCATAAGGCGTACTTGCCAGGCACACATCCCATGACTTCTTATCGAGTTATGTGCGAAATATAACAAATCATAACATGACCAGTCCTATGACCTCAATAGGTCATATGTGCAAAACAATAACATACCTATGACACATAATCATGAGTCACATGAAAACCTTTTCTATGCTAAGCCACCTTAGTGACAGTTCTTCAGCAGTGGGGAATATGGCCTGCAAATGGCCTACTACATGATTACCGAAGTGGAAAGTTAAAGAAGGATCAAAACCATACTAGAAATTTACCTTGTGCAATAATACTGCTTTCTATCCAACCTGATTCTTTAGAACAAAAGTCACAACTACAGGAGGAGATTGAAGGGTCTAGTCATCTCTGCCTTTTCTTTCCAAAGTTTCACTGTAAACTAATTTTGATTGTTTACAAATGGGGAAGAGCAAAGTGGTTAACAAGAAAAAATAGCTAATACAATTGGCCATTACTTGTAAAAGCTGTTCCTAAAGCCTTAGAAGATATATCTTCTCTCTTAATTTAATCCTTAAATACTGGTGGAAAAGTACTCATACACTCAACGCTTACAATGATGGGTTAAAGTATGGAACTTTACAATTTACTAATGTTGTATATAAAAACCACTGGCGTGTTTCTTTAAGATAACAAAAATTACCAGTTTGTGTATTAAATTCAATTTTATTTACGTTTCTTATTTTGCTATTTACACTCATTTCGGCCCCGGCCCGATCAGCCTGATCGGTTGTCACAGAATTCTTGTTTCCTCTGAGGTCTTACTTTCCGGTACTTTCCACCTTACCTCTTCTACTACTTACTTTCTTCCTTTACAACTACTACTCTACTGCACCCTTATACCAATACCAGCTATGGGAAAAGGTTTTATTCTTTTTATATTTATCTTCATTTATTTCTACCATCCCAACTTTTTCTTTTTGCATTTAGCCATATATACAAGTGCTTACTTACTACATGTGGTGGGAGCTTGCAGTATTCACTTTATCCCTAAAGAATTAATTTCATTTGGCTGGTTTTACATATTCTATAAGCACTTATTTACCTTATTATAAAGTAGAATTTTGCTTATATATTATAATCTTTTTAGTTAAGAAAAACAAGCATGCTGAATTTCTCCTAGGTGCTAGAATCTGGGCAAATACCAATATGGACTTTTTGCAACTTCTTCTACAAAGCTTCCAACCAGCTTCTCGCTTGCAACTTTGTACCATATTGAAGCTCCAATTTCCTACCTGCAGTTCTGATTCTATGAAGCTTTTCACTGATCTTATCTCGCTTGCTATAACCTCCTGGAACAAAGACCATTATAACACTACCTTTACACCTCTTCTTCATACCACCCAGGACTTCTAAGATAACAGAATCAAGTACAAAAATAAGCGAATCCTTTTAGCCTACAATCTCTACCTCAGCCTACGACCTCAAGCTAGAGACGAGCAGTTTTTATCACCACTTTCTACTTTTCCTCTTTCAAAACTATCCAAACCTGATCTCTATCCTCCTCCCAACTATTGGATTTATAAAAGTGAGGAAATCCAAGTACTCTGGGAATACCACCTCTTGCATGGAAAACAACCTGATACTAGATTAAGAAGATATCCTCTTCTGGAATTGGAGGAAAGCTGATCGAAACTTGATATTACTAGAAATGAAAGTGCAATCGTTCATGATGAGAGCACAGGGGAAATAGTTGCTATATTTTACAGAAACTTTATGCCTGGGCAATACTATTATATTCTTAAATGGGTTAATGCAACTATTTTAGCAAGTATTAATAGAAAGAAAAGTGCACAAGTAAGTTCATATTCAATTACTCTTAGTTGAAGATTCTATCTAAGTTATTATACTAATTTCAAATCTCTACTATAGTTAGAAGATTCAGGGAAAATTGTCCAGACTGGCTATTCTGCAAGTTCCTGAAGCCATCCTCAATTTGATTGGGCAAAATATCTCTTATCCAAATACTACAACTCTCAAGAGTAACAAGAAATCGATTACCTAAAAGTAGTGTATTTGCACTGTTTTCAAACATGGCTAAAAGGCTTATCCATAGTGATATTAGCCAGGACATTGAAGAGTTTCTGGCAACAGGAATAAAGAGAATATATAACAAGGGAAAACAAAGTGAGAACAATACTTATACAATTCAGCACAGGGGAGAGGTCTATTAGTTCCAGCGACGACAGCTTGCCCCTCCAGTGGGCTTCTTCACGAACAATTACTCAAGGTATGTAATAAAGTCTAAAGTTTAGTTGAAATAACTAACAGAAATGTTTAGAGCAATTCATAAAGCAGGGGCACCCCATAAGTATAGTCTATTCTGGACAACTGATAGAAGCCTGGGGGAAGATGAGGGGGGAAATTTCTTTATCTCTGATTATGGAATCAGAATTCAGGGAGGATAAAATACCATGGTGGCCTGGCAGACGAAAATGTTCCATGGTGCAAGTTTAGCAAAGCTAGAAAGGATTGATTCTGGCAGTAGTAGAGGGCAGGTAGGTCTTAGTATAGTTTCTCCTAGTAGGCTTCTGAATATTTGGCAGAGGTATATGGATGAAACAATTGATGAAAATGGTCTGGAGGAGGAATTAGAAGTGGGAGAGGAGGAATGGGAGTAGGATATAGTATGAGTTTGTCTGCAATTTGATATGTTTCTCACTTTTGTCTATTATTACTTTCAAATTATATACATATATATACTATGACCTTAAAGCTACTCAGCCACAGTAGTCATTTTCAAAATTCACATCTGGCCGGAGGCCGGTTGCCACTTGTATCTATATATAACTTTAGGCATCTTCAGATATCCGTAGATACTAGCGTGCATCTGAAGATGTCTGCCACACACTAACAAAGTATTTACTAATCCGATGGCAGATGCCGAAAGCCTGGCGGTGCCGCCAGGTATCTATGAAGCCCGCAGGCTTTCAAAAGACCTGGCATACAAAGCCCGGGTTGGTTTCACATTGATCTGGCCTGGCCGGACTGTATATCTGCCAGCTGTCTGCGGGCCTGCCCCGCCGCCTGCGAACACTGATCCAAACCTCGTGGGGCAGATCCGGTAATCAATTAAATGGTCTATGGAAGTAGAAGAAGTAGTAGCTGAAGCAGGAAAGGTAAGGCAGAGTGTTGAAGGAGTAGAACATTTACAGGGTTAAAATGAGACCAGATTTCCTATCCTCCTCTGCGCTCTGCCTAATACAGGTATTTCCCGGGAATTCGTTCCGCTATAGGTTTAGCTGGTTCGTTAGATCAGCCCGCGTTACGGTTCACTAAGTTAGCTCAGGTAGAGCTTTCGCTAGGCTTAGGTGGGGTCAGGTTTGCCCATTATCAATCCAGATTAACCAATTTGGAGAATCAGCCGCGAAGCCCAACCCGGGTTACCCAGCTCAGCAGGTACCATGGTATATAAAGTGCACCAACAACTCATTGCCTGGCCTGACTACATGAATCCACAGATGACCTTATACCTGCTCCCACGAGAACCACCTGGGCCCAGCGTTCCTAACAGGCCAAGTAGGCCAGCGCGAAAGAAAGCCGGGCCTGGCCTACGGGAATTCCTGACGATCTAGCCTGGCCGGAGCCTATAGGCCTCGAACTAACTGAGCCGGGCCCGGCCCGGCCTACCTAGAGGCTTTATAGGCTTTGCACTACCTACATTTTGGAGCTCGCTTAACCAGATGTTTGCTTCCCTTTTGTTTTTAACTGCTGTTCAATGTGACTTGCCTTCTCCCAAGCGTTCACCTGCCTAGCGAAATCTCTCTATGCATTACTACTCGGTCTGGTAGTAGCACCTGTTCCAAATGATTTATTTCTAGAGGAAAGTAGTGATGGCCACGAGCATGATCGAGCAGATCATTGATGTCATGCTCGACTATGATCTGATCGAGAGGAAGCCATGATCAAATGATCGATGAGCGGATAGATTATGATCGAGTGATCGATCATGATGACTGCTCGAGTATGATTGACAATGCTCAAGTATGATGGATCATGATGGCTGCTCAAGTATGATCGAAGATGCTCAAGTATGATCGCAGATGCTCAGGTATTATTGAAAATGCTCGATTATTATTAACTGCACATAGTTGGTATTTCTTTCACAAGGCTGATGTGGTTGAGACTACAGAGCTCAGTTTCGACCATTTCAATTGTCATAATTGTGTTTCCTATCCTCCATATAGGATATCCAATATCGTCTACTGTATTTCTGTACATCAATACCATAGCCCATAAGATTCTAGTATCGGAAAATTAATCCATACAAATCATAGCCTCCTAGTCCTCACTTTCAGCTGCACACTCTCCATATACCTCATAAGCCCCCTCCTCCCCGAGCAATTCCTCAGCAAATTCCTCCAGCTCATACTCGACTAGTCCAAGCCACACTTTGCTGAGCATGAGAGGCCAAACAATGTTGGCATGGAGGAAGTTTCTTTTTTTGGTAACTATGTACCTGGTTAAAGAAAAAGGCTTGCTCAGATAGAACGCAGTATAATATTCTTAATGTAAGGACAAATTATATGTAGATAGAAAGAGTATACCTAGTTGCTGGAACAGCAAGATAATCTCGTGCCAGTAGCGCTAGATTTGGGAGGCGATGTTCGTGTAGTTTCCACCATTGAACAATATCCATATTCCGGTCTACTCGAGGCTCACAAAGGTAGATATCAACTTGGGATTTAAGAAAATCTTCCTCAAGTGGATCCTCCAGGGAACCGAAAACCAGGTGCTCATACTGGCTTCTGTTTCTCTGATGTTCTAAGTCGTGCAGATTAGCACCGTTGATCGTAGGTAGTAGTTGTAGCTCACTCGATATTGCTGTAGTCCTGGGTGGTCATCCTGCCTGTCTTGCATATTGAGTGTTGAAGATTCTTATAAATTTCTCACACGCATTCTGAATCCAATTTGGTTCCCACTCCAAATTGTGAAACTGTTGTAACTTCATTTGGGGATCCAGTATTGTTGCAATAACCTGGCCTGTGTGTGAGTCAGTCTTCACCCAATATTGATTTAGCTTCTGGTAAGCATCATCAGCAGTAGCCCAAATGTTGTGACCTGCCGAGTCTGGATCCTGATCATTCTCGCAATCGCATTCTCTTTCAATCAGTTCGTGTAAAGAGTTTTGTAGAAACTGATAGTAGAGAAGCTGTGAGCTCAATATAGGTTAAGTGGAGCTGCTCACAAATTCAGTGGCATCTACAAAAAGTAAGAGTACTTTTTCAAGACGCTCCAAAGTACTCCAGTCCAGGATTGTAAGTGTGAGAGGTGTTCGTACTTTGCTAAATTTGTGAGAATTATCAATTGTGAGAAGGCGTTCGAGAGCAGGGTAGAGATATAGAGCGCATTGTATCATCCGATATGTGCGATTCCATCAGATATGGATATCGAGGATGGGAACAAGCCACTTCAGTCCCTTTCTCTGGACATCTTCTTGAAGAGATTCCCAGAGGATATTGGAGGATCGAACCTTGGCTAAGATCTGACGCAGCTTGTATAAGGTAGTTGCTAGGTCAACCTCCTTGGTGTTATGAAGATCCGGATCATCATCACTCACTAAATCCACTTCCCGTTCCTCCCCTTCTGATCTTAAGATTTTTAGTACTGTTTGAGCAGCTACATTTAATACATGCGCTAAACATCGTATCTGACCATTCTCCTGTGACCACTCTCTCATTTCCAGCTCCAAATCCAAGAATATCACATCATTAACTGTAGTATTATCTGCTGTAATGCAATTAATCGCTTCTCTTATACCATACATGGTCAATACCTTTACAAGATTATCAGCCATGTTGACTGCTTTATGAGAACCTTCCAACCGCTCAAATCCAATCAAAGTGTTGAACTTTTCATATCAGGTATTTATCGAGTGGGCGCTAACAGCCAAAAATGGCAGCTTATTGGATGCTGTCCATGCATCAATCGTGAGGTTGATTTTAGCACCAGTTGAAATATTGGTCTGCAGTCGTAGTCTTAGGCTTTGAAATAATTCTTAGTATATGTAGGTTTGGATATCCCTTTTGATAGTCTGCCGCGATATTGTCGTTGCATTTCCATTATAGTAGGAGCTCAGTGATTGAAAGGCGTTGCTTTCTACAACCTTAAATCTGGAATTAGTTTTGATTACCATCACAGCCATTAACCTTCCGTACTCCAGAACATTAAACAACTGGCCAGGTGCTCGAGCACCTCCTGTATTCCTAGCTAGAGTGAATGGACTAATTTCGGCTCGGCTTCGGTGTGCAGTGGTTATCAAGCGACAGCTGATGGCAGCCTTGCACTCACTTTCGCGAGATGGAAGTTTTGTATGCCGAGTTCTCACATGGGCCAGAAATGTTGATGTTGTTGTGTACTTGGCCTCATAAGGACCCCAACTGTGCCGGCAATGACAACAGTGAACCATATGCCACCCACATTCATCATCCATGATCTCACAAATAATCATACACTTCTCATAGAGGTAGCTGTTGAATGGCAGATCGTCTTTACTGCTAATTGTACATGTATTAAACAATTCCGCTATGTAAAGAAGAAAACAAATTAATGATGTTCATAGTAGTAGAAAGTGAATCTTGTGTACCCCATCGCCCTCTTAAGGTTTCACTGTAGTCCAAAATCACCAGACCCTCAGGGGCACTATTAAGTTTGCTTTTGGAGTCTGAGTTGGTTTCGGCAACTTGCCAGGGGACCGGAGAGGATGGAATCGATGACATTTCAACCAGTTTGAATGAGGAACAAAATGCCTATTGATTACCAAGTGAAAGCCTCTTCATCAATCTTTGCCAGAATATGTAGGGTAATGGTCAGTTAACCCTGCACACATTGATGATATCACCTGATCACTAAGGGATCTATATATAGCAGAGTCATCGATCATGATTGAAGTTAGTCGAGCATAGTCGAGTATGATCGACTATGATCGGGTAGTACCAGTGCTCGACGAAATCGAGCAGATCATGGACTTTATGCTCGAGTAGATTGTGATTGAGTGACCTCTATGATCGTACTGATTGTGCAAGCCATCGTCAACAAATACTCGGTCTTGATCTGATCGTGGCAATCACTAATGATGGTTGTGGATAATATGTTCCACCATTCCCAGTCCAAGGTTAATTTATATGATTTCTTAGCATCAAACAAGGCACAGTTGATTTACTCTAAACATAATAGGATTCTATTCTGCTGAAATAGTTTATGTTGATTTGATGTCTCCTTAATATGTTCAGAATGACCAGTTTGGTTTTGGAGTACCTGTATTCGCTGTCATTGTGTGGTTATTAAAGCCTTATTGGCTTCAGCTGTTTCAGCATGAGGTCGGATATTTCTTGTTGGTGGCATGGTATAGTGTTCAACGATCGAATCTAGTTTCCTATAGTAGTGTTAGAATTTGAGAATCTTAGTAAAAAGAATAATCATTTTGGATAATTGAATTTATACTATTACCAATTGCAAAACAAATATTACTTAAAGACTTTGTGACTTAGAAGAATGGATCTTGAGAAGAGTTACAATTAAAACTCAACTCTAAGAAGAGTGGGAACCAGACTTCTTATATGTTCCTTATCTATTAGATCTGGATTAGTATACTATATATATTAAAACTATTCGAAGATTGATAAAATATGATACATATATTATTTTCAGAAATTATACTATGTAGGTATTGTGCTTGAACTCATGTAAGAAAAAACCTAAAATACAATATTAAAAGAATTCCATAATGGTTAAGAGATATTTAAAAAACATAATTATGATAAGTATTAGTATGGAATTAAGTATAGAGGTAGATAGCTGATGAAGAATATATGGCTATTCAGAAAAGTACAAAACTAAGAAATAAAAGTAAAATCTAAATGGTATTATATATTAAAATAAATAATACTCGTTTATTTAAAAGCATGAAGGAAAAAATAACCTTATTAATATCAAAGTAAGTATATTAACAGAATAATAAAAATATGAAAGGTGAAAGTAAAGACTCAGAAATCAGAGAGCTGAACAGTCTATAGTCAATTTAATTAAGAAAAGAAAATATCTGAGTGATATCAGTATATAAGTAGAAAACTATTAGAGAATTCGTGAATTGGGTTTTCGGAAACGAATTAATCATCGTAGAGGTTCATCAGCAACCTGGGATTTGGTTGAAGGCATATAATCGGTATTGGAAATAATTTCAGGAGAAGGGTCAGGTGATACTGGTCGGCTGGAGGAAGTAGGAGTTGGAAATTGACTATTTGTATTTGTATAAGGAGAGGATATGTGAATATCATTATCTCTTGCTAGCTGAGAAGAGAAGGCTGGAGTATATAATTGTTTTGGTGACTCGGAAAATGGAGCATTTGCCTCAGTGCGGTTCGAGGAAAAGTAAGCTAGTAATTCTACTGTAGGGGAGTTCTTAGTTAAAGAAGAAAGCTTCAGCAGAGTGGTTTGTTGTAAAATTCGAGATTTCGATTAAGCTGTCCAGCCTTTTGGTTGCAAAAGTTGAGTAAGTCCATTACCTATCCCGTTTCTAGGCAAAGCAGTCTCAGATTGAGAACTACCTTGTAGAATAGGTTTTTCAGTTTTTGGTTAAGAGCCAAATAGGGTAAAGTCCTCAACTCGACAACATAAATACTGAAACCAACTATCCTTATGTTTAAGTCTTCCCACAAGTCGGCCCTGGACTTTAATTAGGGCATGAATATTAGGAATATTGAATCTTTGCCATCATGAGTGGTGCTTCAAAAAGCATCTTATTATAAATGTCTTTCGAGCTTGTGATTCAGAATCATAAAATCCTTTTCTGAGATCAAAGCTTCACCAGCCAACTGTATCGGAATGGCAAGTAGCTGATGATGGCTTATAGCTTTGCACAGTTTTTCCAACAAAAAATATATTTGTTAGTACAATTGGAGGTGCATGGTCATCAAACTTAGTTTCTGTAGGATTTCCAGGAAACCTGTTTCTTTTAATTAGATAAAAATAACTTGAAAGTATGATAATCAAGAGTTATTTGATGATAAAAATATTACATAATTTATATATCATATATTTGGAAAAAAAGGAAATATTTCACTTACTCGTTGACATTTGTCACAGTGACTTTTAAACTGAGACTTTCTCCAAAGTGGCAAAATGATCCAGTACATACTCCAACTGAACCTACAGTTGGTTCTGAAAGTAAATCGGTAATATTACAAACCAGTTGATATAGTAGATCATTCATAGCTACTATATCCTCTAATACCTAAAACTGAAAGTCAATACAACTAAGAGTGGAAGTAAAAACCTTGCGAAAGTTGGTTTTGCTATTTTTCTAAGTTAACTCCACTAAATATGAGATATTGTAATGATCCCTCTTCAGATAGTTAGTTCTTGGCGACAGGGAACGATACTTCTCTTCTTCTACTATCTCTTGATTTAGTCTTATGACAGCCTACGTTGCCGATAGTACAAGACCTTGGTCTTCTATCGGGAACGCCTGTCGTAAGCCTTTTCTAACTCTGTTTCGCGAAAAGTATTCTTTCGCGTAACGACAATAGAGGTAGCAATAATGATAAAGATCGTAAAGGTGTTTTATATTCGTTAAAGTAATAAGTAGGAAAAGTACTTAGAATTCAATCTAATTTTATTTAAACTCGTACCACCAACACTGGCATACGACAAGCCCCCGCCCACACAGGGATTCTGCTAATTGGAATACCAGTAATCTTAAGCTAACTAAGTCTACGGCCCCGTACCTCCCATCTCTGAGTCATGCCCGCGTGAGAACTAATTACAAGACCATCAAACAACCCAGCGCCTGCCCCGGTCCAAGTCCATAGGCCCTCTGGTATGAAGCCAACCAGTACTAAGCATAGCCAAAGCAGAGTAAAAGACTAACCTGACCAGGTTCCTCGTCCAACAAACAAAAAATCACTACCACCCAGTTTGAAAACTGTCTCACAAAATTCCCACTACAGTAGAAAACCAACAAACACACAAACTAAACCTACAGACAACACAATTGCAGGGAGGAGGCAACCAACATGTCAACCTCTCGCACCTGCATGCCAGGCTGTCAACTCTATGAACTCACTTTGGCAGTTGCCTCTGAAGAGCGTACCGGTGAGCAGGACCTGTACCCACTGCCTGTTCCCCGAAACACAACAAGATAAACAAAAGAAATACATAGAGATGGTGACAGACCCGAAAGGGTCAGTTGGGCCTAACTCCTACCTATGGTGCCTTGTCTCCTTCTGCCGTACCCAAAACTAAACCCAACAAATCAAACAAACCCCACAAAACCCATCGCGTAAGACCCAAACAAGTCCAACTAGGTGGTCGCAACCAACTATCCGCACAGGTGGCATTCAGCCAGCCGGTCCACCAGGGAGCTTTACAGCACTCAGTAGCTTCACTGAGCAGCCCAAGCCGGACTGGAAACACCTAATTAGACCTCGCCCAACCTGACGTAGGCCTGACCGGTACTCGCAGGTGCCTCTCCCCTCACACTCAGCCCCCCTCAAGCCCTACACACTAGACGCCACAGAGCCCATCCAGCCCATCCAGCCTCTCAGACAGATCAACCGTCCAACAGCCACAGGACAGCATATACCTAGCGCCATCAAGTAGCCACTGGTCTTGGCCACATCAACAGAGCCCCAACTCCCGGTACCTTGTAACTGAGGGGTCCACCCAGCCTCAGCCAGGAGCCACAAAGTGGACAGCACCAACACCCGAAGGCACTGACACCAGCCACACCATCCTACCCAGTCGAACCGAAATCCAACCAAGTCGGGAAAGAGTAAGCAGAGCTAGCCAAAGCCAGCCCCACAGGTCTGGCACTAAGTACAGACCGAATAACAGGCAAGAGGCACTCCCAACGGACGCAACATGAATGGAGAGGGCGAGCGAACAGGAGCAGACAAACCGAAGGTAGGCCCCTCTTGCAATGCGTAAAGCCGCCAACCACAATCCACAACTGAACCACCCAAATACACAGACAATGTGAATGTCTGGCAGCCAATCATCCCACACCATCCCAGGTAGCAACAAAGGCCACACCAGAGGGTAAGAACTTTCAGGGACAATGTCATTCCCACCGAAGCGAGGAGGAGACAACTGACTGAAGTACCATAAGTGCCGCAAGAACAAAAGCTCTAAGGGAACGGTGATAAACAATATCGTAGGATTCCGACGGCAGAAACGTAGTGTAACAAGCAGGAGCTCGGTAGGTACTGCCCTATCTCTGAGAAGTGACACGGCCGGTATGGTGAGTTGATACTTGGGAAGGTCATCAGTCTAACTCAAGGGCATTTTGTATCATGAGAACTAATGACTCCGTTAAAGCCCAACCAGAAACATGAGCTGGCCCAATGAACGACATGGGTAATCTACCCAAATACAATGTTCTTTCCCCACCAATGAAACATGAAACTTGCGAGTATACAATAGACAGGAAGCCAAATACATTTTACCGAAAGGGCCTCGTAAGCGACCGCGATGAAGTGCTTGAAGTGACACTATCGTGAGAAGCCATCAGGGGACGAAAGAAGAAGCAAACAAGTAATCCGCCACTTAACGCCTAACAAACCACAATGCCAAGCGCGCCAGGAACTTCTGAGCAAACTCAGATATCTCCCCAAGAATCCAAGGCATCAAGGCCCATCATAGGTGCGAAAGAAACGCTCAAGGCGAAGCGACGGCAAAGATGAGGAAAAGTACTTAGATTAAAGTGTGAAGAACCTATCTTCCTCAGCCGGATTGGCCTCCTTCTGCAGTGTTCTTTCCGCCTGTAGTCATGTGACCTAAAGTGGTCACATGAGCGAAATCAAATCATAACAAACTAGTCATATGACTAAAGTGGTCATGTGCTCGAAACCCATGACCTCCTAGCGAGGTCATGTCCTAAAACATAAATCCTATACACAAGGCATACCCATAAGGCACACTTGCAAGGCATACTTGCCAGGCATATATCCCATGACTCATAATCGAGTCATGTGTGAAATATAACAAATCATAATATACTAAGTCATATGACCCAAATGAGTCATATGCATGAAACAATAACATACCTATGACTAATAATCCTGAGTCACGTGAAAGCCTTTTCATTGCTAAGCTACATTCGTGACATTAGCTCCTCTCCCCCCAAGCGTGAGTCCCATCAGGCTTTTTCTCCCAGTTTCACTAGTTCACGTCCCGCCGAACGCTGGTCCTCCTCAACTTGTAAAACCTTTCATCTGCCACCCTCCATCTGACCCTTACTGATTCTAGGGTCATGTTCACCATCTCGATCGTGCACTATTGAGTATGGTTCAGCTCTCTCAGCTTCGCAATCGTTTTCCTGTTTGCCGAAATGGTGGCTTCAGCCTGACCAAGTTGCTCCCAGAGTCCCCGTATTTGCCTTTGTAGATTCCTGACGTCCGGTTCCATATCCGCACAGGAGTTTTGGGCCCCTCCCTCTCTGGACCGTGTCCTCACTGCCCAAGCCCTTTTTGCGTCATCTCCCTCCAACTCTTTCTTGCTTCCGTGCTTCTGTGGGTAGTATCCTGCAAAGATTTTCTGAGCCCTGTGCATCCTGTACCCATTTCTGAAGCATTGTTGCCAAAGCTTCAGAACGTGGTCCAGGAGTGGACCACGCTTCCTGCATTCTCTCGGGAACCATCCCAAGTCTTCCTTGTCCCCAAAGTGTTTTTGGCATCCATCGTCATAGTATACCATCCGTGACATAGCATTATACTGTGCTTGTTTTTCCCTTTCCTTGAGTTCCTCGTCGGTCAGCCCCATGAATGAGTATTCGTAGCTGCTAGGTGTAGTTTGGGCTGTGCTATTGCCCCAGCCCGGATGTGGTTTCAATGGCGTAGAGGGTATTCCCTTGCCTTTATCTTGGTTGAATGTGATCGTTACCTGAGCAAGGCCTGCTTGGCTATCACTGGTGGAAGGTTGAGAGGGCACTTTGTTCATTTTCGAAGTTGTATGCATAATACAAAGTTTTATCGTGTTCGGGCGAATATCTTGTCCGCTTAGCTCAGTATTAGAGGTGACCGTGGAAGAAGCGAGAATCGACTATTTCATTGAGTTGGTATACTGGTTCTGCATCGAGTTTGATTGCAGGAGGAGGAATAATTGTTTGTGAGGGAAACCTGTTGTCGTTGTATAATTCGAGGAGTGAGATGTGGAATGTGTTGTGTATTCTCATCAAGGGAGGAAGATCGAGCTTATATGTTGAGTTGCCTACTTGTTCAAATATCCAGAATGGTCCTATTTTCTTGTAGTCCAATTTCCTTGATGGTCACGTTGTATGGATGTTGCGTGGCATTAATCAGACCATATCCCGGGGCTGTATGTTTGGATCCAGTGTAACGATTCCCCTTTGGATGTTTAGTTCATGGCAACGGAGAACAATACTTCTCTTCATCTTCTTTCTTCATCTTATAATAGCACTAGGCATATGCCTACGTTACTGATAGTACAAGACCTCTGTCCTCTATCGGGAACACATATTTTAAGCTTTCACTAATTCTTCTCCGTGAAGAGCTTTCCTCTATATAATGATAAATATTGCAATAAAGATAAAGATCGTAAAGGTGTCTTTACATTCGTTAAAGTAATAAGTAGGAAAAGTACTTAGAATTCAATCTAATATTATTAAAACTCGTACCGTCAATACTAGCATATGACGAGTCCCAGGACCAGGCCCCCAGGTTGTCCCATCTTGGATACTACTAACTACGAACTAAATAAACCTCCAACCCCGTACCTCAAACATGCCCGGGCCATGTCCAAACACGAACACTAAATACAAAGCCATCAACAGTCAAGAAAATTGTCCTCAGCCCAGCCTACCTGCCAGACAAGTTACCTGTACAAAATACAAAGATTCCTCTACTGCCATTTGAATGTAACCTCGCGAGAACCTTCTCCACAGTAGAAACCCCACCGTGTGCCCCCACTTAATGATCCCGGGACACCCCACCGACTGCCTCAGCACTCATCCCCATTCACAAACAAAAGAAACACCCAATACCCAAGCACGTAGACTGAGGGAAATCCGACTTACCAGGAGAGGGCTCTCTAGCCAAGGGGGTATAAACTGTTATTGAGGATGAGGGAGACACCACACCGGCAGTGCAGCCCAAAAACCTCGACGGAACGAGCCAGAACAAGATAGTCCCCAAGTCGCCAGCACTTGACCAAACATGCTCAGGTATTCAACTCCTCGTCCAACTCCTCAGCTCACTCCGCAGGCGGCGAAGCCGTCACAGACTCTGTAGTAGCTGGTTAGCGATAGCAAACCAGTGATGATGATGACCCTTCCGAGTCGGGAACAAGTGGCACAGGTGAGGTCTGGTCTTACTTGACCCAGTGCTTCTTGTTTCTCTTTTTCATCTCACCCTGGGGTGCAGGTCTAGTAACAGGAGTGGATGGGCCACCCTCATCACCATCCACTGCCACAGGGGGGATGCCACCAGAGGCGTTACCCCAACCAGCCAGGGGCTCAGCCACAGAGGACTCAGGCACCTTCCCCCTCAAAGGAGGTGATACCACTGCAGCTGGTATCACCACACCAGGATCCACTCCACCAATACTAGGAGCAAGTACCACAATCAGACCCGACAAATCAGGAACCGATCTACCCACACCACCACCCACAACCGAAGTTGCAGTAGGGGCCGGGATAACTGGTAGTGCAACATTCCCCCAAGGGAGTTCCTCCGCTGGACCCTGAAAATTCTCAAGGTCTTGCCCACTCCCCCCAACCGAGACTACGTAGTAGCCAAAGCGACAGAGAAGACAGGCGACGAGGAGATAACCGTAGGAGCTTTGGCCGCCAGAATCGTGACCAAACTACAAACTGTATCGCGTTCAGACACCAGGGCAGCTGACGAGGTAGATATCTCTTTCTTAGCGGAATGAAATCGCCAAGGAACGACAGAGATCTGATGCCGAAGGTGAGAGACTTTGGCCTCTAGGGCAAAGTTCTTCTCGACAGCACGAGTCAGAACCACCGACGAACGTAGAGCAGATGTGGTGGAGGGGGCAAATGCTTGCTTAGCCATTGCAACCATGTGGAGGCGACCGTAGTGAATAACCGAAAGGATAAGTAGAAGGAAGAAAAGACTTCGGGCAAAGGTAGGAGGATGTATAACGACGAAGTCCCCAAAAGGTGTTCGAAGTTAAAGACTTGAAGCCTATCATGAGATAGAAATTAAGGGCTCTGATTGGATTGACACTAAACCTTCACATTCTGACACGGGGTGAAATGATAGGAAACATACTTAGAACAAAGCATGAAGAACTTATCTTCCTCGGCCGCATCGGCCTCCTTATATAGTATTCTTCTTATCCATGGTCATGTGACCTAAAGTTGTCACCTGCACGAAACCAAATCATAACAAACTAGTTATATGACCAAAGTGGTCACATTCTTGAAATCCATGACCTCTTAGTGAGATTATATGCTAAAACTCATAAACCACTCATAACGTAATAAACAAGTCATATGACTCGAATGAGTCCTATGCGCGAAACCCATGACATCATAATGAGGTCATGTGCGAAACATAAATCATATGTGCAAGGCATCCATGCAAGGCACACTCGCAAGGCATACTCGCCAGGCACACATCCCATGACTCATAATCGAGTCATGTTTGAAAGCATCACAAATCCCACACATAACAAATCATATGACTCGTCTGAGTCATATGTGTGAAACAATAATATACCTGTGACTCATAATCATGCATCACGTGAAAACCTTTTCCTTGCCAAGCCACATTCGTGTCATCTGGACTTTGGTGTTTATCATATGGTTCTTTCTGCAGGTATTGTGCTTGACTGATTTCATATTGTAATATCTTGTGTAGTTTTCCCATGTCGGTTGTATCAGGTATTATGCCATTAATCATATGATATGTGGCTTGACTTTGTGGATGTTGGCCCTAATTTGCGAAGAATGGTGTCATCCCTATTGGTTTTTGTTTTCCATTGTTATATGCAAATTCAGCCATTGATAGCAGCTTGTACCAATCGTCCTGTTGATAATTGATGTAGACCCGTAGATATTATTCCATTATCGCATTTACCCATTCCATTTGTCCATCAGTTTGTAGGTGAAAGGCGGTACTTAGCCGGTTTTCTATTTCCATTTCTCCGGTTACATTCTTCTATAATTATGATATGAATAATATTCCTCGGTCTGTAATGATATTTCCCTGAAGACCGTGTAACCGGATGGCCTCTTGGAAGAATGTTTGTATAAAATCCCTCGTATTGATATCTTTTCTGACCAGAATGAAATGACTCATTTTGGTCAGGCCGTCTACTACAACCAGGATACTATCGCAATTTTCTGATAGAGGTAAGTCAGTAATGAAATCTATAGTAATTGTTTTCCATGGTCGTTCGGGAACTTCGGTTGATTTCGTTAATCCATAGGGTACGTTTTTAGCCTTTTTCATCCTTTAGCATATGTTGCAGCTTTTGACATATTGTTTAACATCTTCCCGTAGTCCTGGCCAATAGAGTAACCTCATGATGAATTTTCTGGTTTTAGCCATTCCTCTGTGTCCCGCCATTCAGATATTATGGTGTTGTCATATGTTGTCTGTTATTATCTTTTCTTCTTCTGGAATCTATTGTTTTCCGTCGTACCACATGTTTCCATCCTCCTATTGGCATAAACCTAGAGCAATTCCTTTCCTCTACTTTTTTCCTTCCTTCAATGCTTCTCTTATTGCCTGAATCATTTTGTCTTTTTCGTTTGCCTTCTCAATTTCCTTGTCTTCTTTTGATGTGAATTGGATAACCTCCATTAAGTTAAAGTATGTTTTTGGTTATAGTGTTGGTGTTTTTTGTTTGATTCTTTCGTCTTCTTTCATTTGTGGTTTGTCGCTTACAATCCTTGTGAGAGTGTCTGAATTTCCTGTTTCTTTGCCTAGTTGGTATTCGATTTTGAAGTTGTATTTGCTGCGATGCTCTATCCACCATATCTGGCGGTCGTTCAGTTCCTTTGTAGTCATGTATAAGGGGGATGGCAGGGACAAGGAGTAGCCAAAGGGTATTCGCGTGACAGGGTAAGAGCTGGAGAGGGAGGTCAGGGTTGAGGTAGAAGTAGAGGTAAGGGCAGAGATGAGAGTAGAGGAAGGGGTAGAGACAGGATCAGAGGTAGGAGTAGAGACAGGAGTAGAGGCAGGGGTAGAGACAGGAGCAGAGGCAGGGGCAGAGGAGGAGTAGAGGCAGGAGACAGGAGTAAGACTAGAGAGGAGATATCTTTGTGTTGCTAGAATACAAAAGATACAGACCAAGGAGAGAAAAGGGAAAATACAAGGAGAGGTGCCTCAGCACCCTTTTAAGCAAAAACAGAACTTCCCGAGAGCACAAATGTGTTGACAAAGAAAAACATGTCACGACTTCTGAAACCCTATTTTGTTAGCTCATCACTATTTTGTCCTAACCTAATCCTAACATTATTCAATCTACTGAGAACACCACAAAACCTAAGACCTCTCTAATTACCTCAGGCTATATAGATGCTAAACCGTAACATCATGAACTGTACCAGATTCTTGTGGTCAGTTAGAACTTGGACTGGATGGTAGTTGTTCAAAGTATATCTCCTCTATTCCTTTAATACTTAAACTATCACCAGTAGTTCTTTGTTTGCAACATCATAGTTGCACTCTGCAGTAGTCATTGTCGTGGATCAGTAAGACACTGGCCTCCATTTTACGTCTTCGCATTGTTGCGATAGTATAACTGAATATACATATTTCGAGGCATCCGTTTCAATCATTGTCCTTCGGTTCAGGTCGGAGTGTACCAGTATTGGTGCTCATGTCAGATGTATTCGGATGGCATCGTATACTCTTTGTTCTGTTTCTCCCTATTCCCATTTCTTGTCTTTCTTGATTAAATTATAGAGTGGTTTTACAAGCCTGCTGAACCCTTCTATAAACCTTCAATAAAGGTTGCAGAATCCCATAAAGCATTGAATATCTATTTTGTTGTTCAGTTTGACCCAATCCCATATTGCGGTTATTTTGACTGGATCCACTTTTACCCCGCTCTGATTGATGATAAATCTGAGGTATTCGGTTTCTTCTTTATGGAATTCACATTTCATTAGCTTGATCTTCATTCCTGATCCTTGTATTGTGGTCATGATATTGCTGACATCCTTCTGGTGTTGCTGCATGTTTTCCAAATAGATGAGTACATCGTCTAAGTATACAATATAACATCTGTCGAGGTACGTATTGAGTACCTTGTTGATCCATTGTTGGAATGAAGCTGGAGTGTTGGTTAGCCCAAAAGCCATAACTAAGTATTCGAACATTCCGTATCTTGAGGGAAATGTAGTTTTCCATTCATCTCCTGCTTTGATGCGTATATTGTGGTATGCATCCTTGATGTCGAGCTTGGTGAAGTATTTTACTCACCGCAGTCTATCCAGTGCCTCTCCAATTAAGGGTATTGGATATCAATCCTTCTCGATAACCGAATTGAGGGCTTTGTAGTCTACACAGAGTCTCATATTTCCATCTTTCTTTTTGACGAATAGTGATTGGGATCCTACTGATGAGAAGGAGTCCCTGATCCACCCTGGCTTTAGGTTTTCCTCAATGTATTTTCTAAGTTCCTGGATCTTCGATTCTCCTAGTGGGTAGAACTTCTTGTAGGAAATTCGTTTTGATTTCTGTAACGATCCCTCCTGGGATGGTTAGTTCTTGGCAACAGAGAACGATACTTCTCTTCTTTTCTTCTTCTTTCTTCGTCTTACGATAGCGCTAGGCCTCTGCCTACGTTACCATTAGTACAAGACCTCTGTCTTTCTATCGGGAACCCCTATGATAAACTTTCTCTAACTCTTATTTGTGAAGAACTTTCCTTGGCGTAATAGTAACGTTGCAATAAAGATAAAGATCATAAGGATGTTTTATATTCATTAAAGTAATAAGTAGGAAAAGTACTTAGAATTCAATATAATTTTATTTAAACTCATACTGCCAACACTGGCATACGACAAGCCCCAGGGCCGGGCCTCCACGTTGTTGCATCCCCGATACCACGAACTGCGAACTAACTAAACCTCCAGCCCCATATCTCAAACATGCCTACGCCATACCCTGACAAGAACACTAAGGCTCTGTTTGGCGGGAACGGAACCGTTCAGGAACGGTCCATTTCAAAATGGTTGCCACAGGTGAAATGGAGCACTTCTGTTTCGAAACGGTTTCTCTTACCTTCAATTGAGAATTTTTTTTAACCCCTGGCAACACTCTATAGGGCAGAGTAATTTTGAATACCATACCCTAATAAATCTGCTTTTTTCTTTTTCTTGTAAACTAATGAAATAAATTCTATATTATGTGCAAATCTCTCAGTCTCCTGTACAAAAAAAACTATCTTATCTTAACATTCGTGAAAACTTCTCCCTTCTCTAAAGAGGTTTCAACTTATTCACAGATACCAAGATGGACGAGCATTCTCCTCAATACCAGTGTGTTACCACTTTCACCATACTTATCATAATTGTTTACTAATTTAAAATAGTAGTTCACCTTTGAATACACAAACCTTGAGCGATAAGACTCAATCAATACAGTTAGACTCGGATACTACTGCAAGTCAAAATACTGCATGTATACTACCAAGTGGGCATCAACCTGAGTGTTCTAACCACTCCTGCGAGATTGAAGGTAAGTTAAATATCACTATAGTTACTATGATAAGTACTAACATTTTTTTCAGAAAATTTATCCGAAATTCGTGTTCTAGACCACTGTGAAGTACCTTCCTCCTTTATGGGAAGCAAGCAGAAAACCCGCAAGCCTCGCCGGCGTCCAGTTGAATGGTCTCCTGAAATGACATCTGTGTTGTTGTGAGAACTAGTTCAAGCTATTAGGACTGGAAAACGATCTGATAATGGGCTAAAGATGGAAGTTTGGGATGAGATTGCTGAGACAGTTCTTCTGATTGCTGGACCTGGGGCTCCTGTAACAGGTTAGAGATGTCAAGGCAAATTGGAGACCTTGAAGAAAAAATGGAAGATGTGGACCAGGTTGAAAGATTTGAGTGGTTTTGGGGTTGATCTTAAGACTGGTACGGTCACTGCACCAGATGAAGTATGGGAGGAAGAAATAAAAAAACAGCCTGGAATACGAGAGTTTCGTGACAAACCACTTGCAAATGCAATTGAGTTGGCGGAAATCATGGAGGGAGTTCAAGCAACAGGTGGTCATGCAATCTATCCTGGCCATACAAAATTACAACAAATCACGATTCGTTCGCCCCTTAGGTCAGATCTAGCAACTCAGGCTGATCCAGAGCAGACCAGCCCCAATACAAGTCCTCATCAACATAAGCGGAGAAGGCTAGCACCACTGGGACATATTTGACAACTTCCAAGGAGTGTTTCTGAACGGCTGATCACTGCTGTTGAAGGGATGGCCACTACACCAATTACTATTGCAGCATCCCAATCAGTTGTTCAGCAAGCTGTATCAAAGCTTCAACAAAAGTATAAAGGAAGACCAGGGTGGTCAACACAAGATATTGTTACTGGATATGAGCTTTTTGAGAACCCAGTTAAGGCAGAAGTGTTTTTAGCATTAGAGGAAGGTGAAGATCAGGAGCTTTGGTTAAGAGGTCAAATAGTACGTTACAAGGCCTAGGAATTCTACAGCAGTTAGTCTACTGTGACTGGTTTTGGTATTGTACATAATCAAGCCACATTTGTGTTGCACGTTTGTCTCGATCTTGTTTCATCTCTCCCATATCTTGTGCATCTCTAACATTTCCTTCATCCTCCTCCTCATAACTTGGATTTGATTCCTCAGAGTGATTGATGTTTTCCAAGGATGAATCAGCATCCTGGTAAAATTGATCCTCCTCTCTATTTGCCCGGTGTCGAATAAAGTTATGTAATGCACAAACTACCAATATAAGTTGAGCTTGTGTGGTAAGGTCAAACTCTGGAGCTGTATTGAGAATTTGAAGCCTCTTCCGTAAAACTCCAAAGATACGTTCAATAACATTTCGTAACTGAGCATGATGTAGGTTGAAAAGCTCTTCCTTAGTTTGTGGACGTAAATGAGCTTGTGCTTGCTCCCGTAGATGATATCGTACGGTGCGGTATGGTGTTAAAAACCCAGGATGAAGACCATATCCTGCATCTGCAAGATAAACTGTATTTTCATGTCTTGGAAATCCATGAATCACAGCATTTTCTAATACTCGAGCATCATTGGCTGAACCCTTCCAGCCAGAACATACATAGAAAAAGTACATATCCAAGCTGCATCCAGCAAGAACATTTTGCAAGAGGGTACCTTTCCGGTTACGATAGGGACCCTGCTGGTTTCGTGGCACATGGGCCAAAATGTGTATCCCATCGATTGCTCTACCAACATCCTTAAAATTGGACATCTTTTCCTAATTTTTCCGTATTTTTGCAGAAATATTGTTTGGTGGAAGATTTACAAATGCTTCATACAGAGGCAGGAGAGCCTTTAGAACTTGATGAAAATAGCTGTAAAATAATTAGAATAATGAACGTTTCATATATAAATATTATAGTGCAATTAATACTAACCGTGAAATTGTTTCTCCACTATGCTGAAAGTGTTCCTGAGCTTGCCTATTTGTAGCTCCATGTCCAATAATCCATAAAAACAATACAAGTTGTTCTTCCACAGCTACTTGACGTGTCGACACCAGTAATCCCCTCTCAATTACCCAGTCTCAAAGGTCTAACAATGTTGTAATTGGCATACGAATAACCTCTAGAGCACGACGAGGATGTGCTTGCAGGATTTCGGCAGTATAAATCATTCCAGTTCGAATAGATGTATGAACAGGTTCTTTAGAGAGGAATAGATGAGAATAGAGAGCAGAGGTAATTGCGATATGAATCCGTCTTTGAATTATGGCTGTATGAATTGTGCTCATATTGGGGTGAGATGCCATCTTGGAGGTGTATGAGTTGTTTTCGGAGGTGCCAGTGGAAAATATGATGTATAGGGAATAATCTGGTTATTATTTTTAATTAAGATGTCTTTATACATTACAAAGTTTTTTTAATACAAAACTAGCCTAAGTGGGGGACCACGCTACTGATATTGCAAACCTGGTTGCCAAGATCCACTTTGGAATGGAACGGTTCTTGTTTTTCTACATTACCAAACACTGGATTTACTCCAACCGTTTTGAAACGGAAGCAAACGGTCGTTTGTATGGGGGAACGGACCAGTTCCATTCCCGCCAAACAGAGCCTAAGTATAAAATCATCTAAGGTAAAGAAAATCCTGCTCAGCCCAGCCTACCCACCAGCCAAGTTACTAGTACAAAATTCAGAAATTCCACTACCGCCACCTGAATGTGACCCCACAATAACCTCCTCCACAATAGAAAGCCACCCAAGCACTCCCACTCAATGATCCCGGGACACCCCGCTGACCACTCCGGCACCCATCCCCATTCCAAACAAAAGAAACACCCAAAACCAAAGCGCGGAGACCCAAGGGAAAGCCAACTTATAGGGCACAGGTTTCCTAGCCAAGGGGGTACGAACCGTTGTAGAGAATCAGGGGGGCACCACACCGGCAATACAGCCCAGAAACCTCAACCAAAGCAGCCAGGACGATATAGTCCCCAAGCCGTCGGCACCTGACCGAACATGCCCAGGTATTCAACTCTTCCTTCAACTCTGCAGCCCGCTCCACTCGCGGCGAACCCGCCACAGCCTCTGTAGTTGCCGGTTAGCCACCGCGAACCGGCGAAGACGATGACCCTTCCGAGTCAGGGACAAGTGGTACAGGTAAGGTCTGGTCTTGTTTGACCTGGCGCTTGTTGTTTTTCTTTCTCTTCCCACTCCCAGGTGCAGGTCTAGCAACAGGAGTGAACAGGCCACTCTCATTACCACCCACCGCCACAGGAGGGATGCCACCAGAGGCTTTATCCCGACCAGCCACAGGCTCAGCCCCAGAGGACTCAGGCACCTTCCCCCACAAAGGAGTTGATACCACTGTAGCTAGTATTACCACACCAGGATCCACTCTACCCACACTAGGAGCAAGCACCTCAATCGGACCTGAGGAATCAGGAACCAGTCCACCCCCATCACCACCTATAGCCCAAGCTGCAGGAGGGGCTAGGATAACCAGCGGCACAACATTCCCCCGAGGGAGGTCCTCCACTCGACCCTGAGAATTCTCAGGGTCTAGCCCACCCCTTCCAACTGAGACCACGATAGCAACTGAAGCGGACGAGAGGACAGGCGAGGAAAGGATAACCGTAGGAGTTTCAGCTACCAACATCGTGTGATAACTGCAATTATTGTCACCTTCATTCTCGAGGGCAGCCGACAAGGCAGATATCTCTTTCCCAGCGCGATGAAATCACCGAGAAAAGATGGAGATGTAATGCCAAAGGCAAGAGACTTCGGCCTCTAGGGTGAAGTTCTTCTCGACGGCACAAGACAGAACCACCGACAAACATAGAGTGGACGTGGCAGAGGAGATGGAGGCTCGCTTAGCCATTGCAACTGCAAGGATGCGACCGTAGTGAACAACCAAAAGGATAAGTAGAAGGAAGAAAAGACTTCCAGCAAAGATAGGAGGAGGTATAACGATGAAGCCCCTGAAAGGTGTTCGAAGTTAAAGACTTGAAGCCTATCATGAGATAGACATCAAGGGCTCTGATTGGATCGACACCGAATCTTCACTACTAATACGCGGTGAAAGAAGAAGGAACAGTACTTAGAACAAAGTGTGAAGAACCTATCCTCCTCGGCCGCATTGGCCTCCTTATATAGTATTCTTCCCACCTGTAGTCATGTGTCCTAAAGTGGTCACATACGCGAAATCAAATCATAACAAACTAGTCATATGACCAAAGTGGTCACATGCTCGAAACCCATGACCTCCTAGTAAGGTCATGTGCTAAAACATAAATCATATGCATAAGGCATACCTGCAAGGCACACTTGCAAGGCACACTTGCAAGGCATACTCGCCAGGCCCATGTCCCATGACTCATAATCAAGTCATGGGCGAAACATAATAAATCATAACATACTAAGTCATATGATCCAAATGAGTCATATGCATGAAATAATAACATACCTATGACTCATAATCCTGAGTCATATGAAAACCTTTTCCTTGCCAAGCCACATTCGTGACAGATATAGCGAGTATTATTCTCATGATAATTAAAAGCAATTGATATATAGAGAAGAATTGAAAAAAGTGTCTGTAGGTTCAGAACGATTAAATAGTAGGATGCAGGGTTGATTTCGGAATTTGATTGAGGGTACTCATGTAGCATAAATCGGCTTCAATATTAGGAAAAAGGTATCGCATTAGCTCAAGCTCAATAGTGATAGGAATAGCCAGAGTATATATATTAAGTAATCGTTATCATTTGAAAGTATTTACTAATAGGTCAAGTCAAGTATACAGAGAATGACATCATACCCCTACTTGAAATAAATATTAATTGTACAATTCTGACATCATAAATTCTTCTACGAGATGAATCATAGTGAATCATAGTCGTCCGATATCATAGCAGTTTGTTACTATCATAGTCATATGATATCATAGTAGTACATTATCATAGTAGTATATCATCATATCATAGTAATATATTATTATAGTAGTATGATTTCATAGCGGTATAGTATCATAGTGGTATGTTAGTATAGTGGTATGATATTATAGTGGTATGATATCATAATGGTATGGTATCATAGTGGTATGGTATTATAGCGGAATGATATCATATTGGCATGATATTATAGTATCCTGTTATCATAGCTGTATATTATCATAGTGGTATGGTATCATAGTGGTATATTATTATAGTTGTATATTATCATAGTGTGATGATATCATAGTGGTATGTTATCATAGTAGTATGATATCATTGACCCTTCATCAAGTTTCTCTCTAATACCATATTATGATGTCATTAACCTCTTTGAACTACTCTATTACTTTTGACCTATCATTTAAGCTCTGAACCAAGGAGAGTCCTAGGATTTGGCCAATACCTAATCCTCAGAACCAATCAGAGTCGTAGAATTTGGCTAATACCTAATCCTCAGAACCAATGAGAGTCCTAGAGTTTGGCCGATACCTAACCCTCAGAAAAGCAAATCTACAACTTGGCCAATGAGAAGGCTTTAAAGTGACAAAAGTCTCAAACTATCTGCTTATAGCTTATAGATTCGCTAATATCCATGCAATGTCTGAAGATATCCGCATTCGGCTTAGCTCCAGCATATGCGAATTGAAATCAGAAACAGGAATATTCTCACATTCCCAACTCTGAGAGCAGTGCAGATGCTGAGAGATTTCCTATCACTCGATATATTCCTAAAGTGTGCGTATATCACACATGAGCAAATATTATTCAGTTATGATTCCGTGCTATTTTCCCTGCCACTTCAATATCAGTACAACCGTAAAATGTCTTCTAGTACCCTTCACCTTCATGATTCCGCATGGATAACCATTTCACCTCTTCTTGACTGTGATTTTCGAGTTGGATCCAACTATTTAGACAAGAATGTCGGTGTATAGCGCATGGGGATCTACGCTAGATGGTGCACAGAGCGGTCATTCAACTACTATGATATATGTAATGGCGGTGAAGATAGAAATATTACATGTGGGCACAGAGGCTGTTGACGCATATGCTCGTTTGCTGCTCAGTTGGTACCGATTTGTACAAATACCCAGAAAGCTCCCCATTATAGCAGTAGCATCAGATCACTCGGAAGCCTGCAGATATCTGCAGCCCGGCCCGGCCAGGCCAGATGAGACAGGGAAGCCGGACTGTGGCCCACAGTCCGGCCAGGTCGGGTCTCGGAAAAGCCCAGGCCTGCCAGTTTATACTCAACCCGGGCCGTACTGTCCGTTTGTGATCACTGGTTTGGATCTTGATAACTGTTCCTTATGAATTGGAGGAACGCGTGATATGTAAGTTGCTGGATTTTCAGTGCGACGGGATATAGCGCAACATTGCAGAAATCCTCTCCATCGCTAGTATCTCCCAAGCAGAGGGTTAAATATTTAGTTCTTATACCACCTTACCTACTAGATTCAGTGTTCCTAACGATCGATGCTACTGGTAGGCCGGACTATAGGCCACTCCGGAAAATGGCCTAGGCCGATACGGGCCAAATTCCATCAGCCTACCGAACCCCACCAGACTGGTATGCGCCTATGGGCCGGACCCTTGGCATTGAAAAACAGTTGTCATAGAGACTGTGGTATCGGATTTGTGAGAACCTTGCAAACAGGGCGCATTCGGTTTCTTCTTTCGTTCTGTTTCTTTCCTTCCGACAGGGATTCGATGAGATTCAGATTGGATGCACTCGTGAGAATGTATATGGATACCGTTAGTTTTCAGCGTTTTCAACCAGCCCTTTCCACTAAAAACAAAACCTCTGAAACTGGAGCGAATTCACGGGACAGATGAGCGACATAATGTGATGTTGAACAGAAGTTAAAGACAAAAGGAAGCAACCGTCCGGCTAATTGGGCTCCAAAAGGCGGGCAGTACATAGGCTATACAACCTATATGCATGCTGGTCTATATCCTCAAGAATTTCCGTAGGTCAGGCCCGGCTTTCACTCAGCCTAACCTACCCGGCCCTTTGGGAACACTAGGTGATCCACAAGTGTAGGATACTGCATTTAAGCAAAAAAAGGTTTGATTTAACTGTAGAGAAAATAGTTAGTGTAATGTTATACACAACCGTGAAATATTTTGACACAAACAGTCAACACCTAATTACATTTTGATTTCAAAACATCGATTTGGATACAGACTTGAGCTATCTCTAGATGGGTAAAATTTCTGATGTGATTTTTATTATTTCTGATTAATATACTAGCATTCTTGTAGTATAGTACAAATTGAATCAAACCAGGACCTCAAAAGTGGCAAACACAATGTGGAATTAGTCAACAGTAACACCAAAATTGAAGGAAAAAAAAACCACAGGGAGGTAGACAATACTGGGCAGAAGAAGCTGGTTGTTTTTATTTTAGAATTAAAAAATTCTATGAGAGGTAATTCAAGATCAAAGTGCGGAAATTTTGGTGAGAGTGAAACTAAGGACCAATTCTACATAGAGCAAGTTGAAAAAAACATAGAGGGAAAAAGGGTGGAGGGGATGATTATGTAATAGAAAAAGAAAAATTATGGAAAGAAGATAAAGGATACTATAGTGAATTGGTGGAAGAGCAACTAAAGAAATACGTATCCATCTGGTTAAATGCAACTTACTCACCTGTAATTTAATCAAGAGCACCTATTAGTTAAAACCACAATGGCACGCCTCAGCCACGCAAATAAGACGAAGTGTCAAGCCGGCTCTCAGGGAAGATGTCCAGGTAAGCCAGCAGGTATGCCTAAATTACCAATACAAGAAGCTGGCCAGGCAACACCCAGTATACATGTAGGGGAGGCACAGAAGCAGGGTATAGAAGAGGAGAAAGAGGAGACAGAGGTGCTGGTAGGCAAGGTAACTCCTAAGGGAGACCAATCCATAAGTTGTTAAAACCTGTTTAAAATATTTATAAAAAAGAATTTTTCTAATAGGTTTGGTGATACTCACAGGCAGCTAAATTGGATGGAAAGAGGCAGCTATTAAAGAGTACCCTTTGGTGACAAACGAAAAAGGAGCAAGAGGAGCAGTGCTTGGTCCAAGCAGTTGTTGAAAGAAACTCAATTCAAGAGTGGGAAGATATTGATAATCTGGTGGAAGAGAAGTGGCCAAGGGTAAGGAAGGAAATAAGAGCTGTTGTCACGAACGTGGCTTAGCGAGGAAAGGGTTTTTCACGTGACACATGGTTATGAGTCACAGGTATGTTATTGTTTCACACATATGACCTATTCGGGTTATATGATTAGTTATGTGTGGGATTTGTGATGCTTTCGTTATGTGTGGGATTTGTGATGCTTTCGCACATGGCTCAAGTATGAGTCATGGGACATGCGCCTGACTAGTATGCCTTACGAGTGTGCCTTACGGGCAAGCCTTGCGCATATGATTTATGTTTCGCACATGACCTCATTACGATGTCATGGGTTTCGTGCATATGACTCAATCAAGTCATATGACTTGTTTATTGCGTTATGATTGATTTATGAGTTTCGCATATGGTCACATGATTAAAGGCGGGAAGAACACCATATAAGGAGGCCGATGCGGCCGTGGAAGATAGGTTCTTCACGCTTTGTTCTAAGTACTTTTCCTACATATTACTTTAACAAATATAAAATACTCTTACGATCTTTACCTTTATTGCAATAATATCGTTACGCCAAGGAAAGAGCTTTACGAAGAAGAGTTAAAGAAAGCTTACAATAGGTGTTCCCGGTAGAAGACATGGGTCTTGTACTATCGGTAATGGAGGCAGAGGCCTAGAGCTATCGTAAGACAAGGAAAAGAAGAAGGACAGGAAGAGAAGTATCGTTCCACGTCGCCAAGCACTAAATATCACAATAGGGATCGTTACATTACAAAGCGTCACCTAGTGCGACGCCAAACGATACAAGACGGCATCCTTCAACCCAGACCGGGAAGGAGATATTGACATCAATGATCAAAATCTTAATCTAGGAGCATTCAGCAACGCCCTAGATCACGTCTCAGCAGAACCCTCGAGAGCAGCAAGCCCAGTAACCCTAGAGAATGGATCACTAGTCAATAGCTCACCTGCTGGAATACCATGACCCGAGAGAATGTCGGGATCTGCAGTACCTGGGCCACCGGCCCCAGCTGCTCTGGCACCAGGAACCAGTATACTTGGAATGACTGAAAATCAGTTTCAGGCATTTATTGCAGCCACGCGAAATACAGGGCAAGGAAATGTCCAACGACCAAAAGTAAGGAAGCCCGACACATACGAAGGAGCTGAAGATAAGCTACAAATATTCTTACCCCAATGCGAGGGATATTTTGCAGTTAAGGGATACGGAGATCACCATGATGAAATTAAGATTCCATATGTGGAATCTCTACTCAGAGGACTCGCGGGACAATGGATGATGCCCTTCCAAGATGGAAGGAAACAGAGGGAATGGGTCACGTACGAAGAGTTCAAGGCGACACTGTTTGAACAATTTGGAGACCCCAACACCAAAGAAACAGCAAGACGAAAGCTAGAAAAACTCCAGCAAGAAAAACAAATGTTCTCAGCATACTGGAACAAATGTCGACTGTTGGAATATGAGGCTGAGTTTGATGACGCGACTCTCTACATTATCCTCCTGAGAAACTGCAGTAAGAGACTCCAAGAGGCATGGGGAATCTGTGACCTGCGCTATATGACAGCCGAACGATTTACAAAATGGGCAATTGACAAAGAAAGCAAATTAAACATGGTTCGGAGCAACTGGGAAAATACTATAGTACATAGTGTGGTCCAATCATCCAGGAATGTGGATGGGACCTTCAAACCGCAAGCACCTCGAGGAGAAAGTCGAGCATTACCACCACGCGAACCAATGGAATTGGACAAATCAAGAGCAGGGCCTGATCAGAATCTGTCTAAGGAAGAATACGCCAGAAGGATGAATGGGAAACTATGCCTAATGTGTGGAAAAGCAGGGCATTGGATACGAGAATGCAGAAGCCGACTGGACAACGGATACCAGGGAAACAGAGCTACTGGTAATAATCGTTTCCAAAATCAGAAAAGAAGCAACATCTGCGAAATGATAGCAGAGGATTCACCGGCGGAGAAAGAAGAGGGTTTCCAGTAAACAGTGGTCTGGGAGACCCAAGATGTGGACCTGGAAAACCCATCAAATTAGTGAACTACTACACGGCACTACACACGCAAAGAGAAGAAGAAGATAGATATCATGTGATGATCAAAACGAAGATATACAACAGAGAAAGCGAAGAAACAACAATATATGCAATGCTCGACACGGGGGCCACTGAAGACTTCATCGACAAAGAAATATGCGACAAATATGGCCTCCACACCAAACAAGCGAAGAAAGCAAGACAAGTCTACTTAACGGATGGAAAGCCAAGCGCTATGGGTCCTATAACCCATACGGCGACAGTACCCATGGACATTGACAGCCATAGGGAAATGGCAACCTTTCAAGTGGCAGATCTGAAGAACCAGGTGATAGTCCTAGGGATGATATGGTTACGGAGGCATAATCCGACGATCGATTAGAATGAGAACAAGATGACCTTTACAAGCGAACTATGTGCGACACGATGTCTCAACAGTTCACCTGTGGTCTACTCAATACCGATACGAGAAGCGGAGGAAGAAACTTTGCATGCAAAGTTTGCCGAGATGCGGCAAGACAAGAGGGTCCGGATACAAAGACTGGACCAAGAGGCAAAAGTGCCTACTAAGGGTTCCAAAGGGGTAGCAGGACACGACCTATATGCCAACGAAGGAATCAAGATATAGGCCAATGGGCAGGCAACGATAGCAACGGGAATAGCCATTGGACTCCCAGAAGGCACCTATGGACGAATATCACCCCGCAGTGGTCTAGCAGTCAAACACCGACTCATGACCATAGCAGGAGTGATTGACATCGACTATACCCGTTAAATCAAAGTGGTCCTGGCCAACCTAGCTCAAGAGGACTACCAAGTCCAGAAAGGCGATCGAATCGCACAGTTGATAATCGAAAAAATCAACAAAGAGGATCTGCATGAGGTGGATCAACTGGAAGAAACCATAAGAGGAAACAAGGGATTTGGAAGTACGGACCAAAACCAGCTCGATACAACAAAAAGAATTGAGATCAAAGAGAACACAGCACAAGCCTTTGGACAATATTATCGAAAAGGAGATACAACAGGAATTCTCAAATGGACATACGAAGACGAAAAAGTGGTTCTAGCAAAAATCAAGATTAGCAGAGAGCTAGCAATCCAGGACAAGAAATACCAAAGCAAAAAAGGATGGAAAGAATTGGTTCCAAAAGAATATCACCAATTCACAAATCTATTCCAAGAAGAGGAAGCTACGGAGCTACCACCTCGAAGACCAGGAATCGACCACGAAATTCAGCGGGACAAAGACGAAAAAAGCGGGAAAGACAAAAGAGATTCCCTATAAGAAGTTATACCACCTAGGGGAAGCAGAGCTTGAAGAACTTAGGAAGTACATCGAGCAAAACCTAAAGAGAGGATGGATCTGAGACTCTTTTGCGTCAGGAGGATCCCCAATACTATTCGTCAAAAAGAAGGACGGAAAAATGAGACTATGCGTGGACTACAGAGCCCTCAATTCGGTTACCAAGAAAGACCGATATCCACAACCCTTGATTGGGGAAGCACTGGACAGACTACGATCAGCAAAATACTTCACCAAACTCGACATGAAAGATGCATACCACAATATACGCATCAAGGCAGGAGACGAATGGAAGACTACATTCGCCTCAAGATACGGAATGTTCGAATACTTGGTTATGCCCTTCGGGCTAACCAATGCACCGGCTTCATTCCAGAGATGGATCAAGAAGGTACTTAATAAGTACCTCGACATATGTTGCATCGTAGACTTGGACGATGTACTCATATACTCGGAAAACATACAACAACACCAAAAAGATATCAGCAACATCATGGCGGCAATACAAGGATCAGGAATGAAGATCAAACTAACAAAATGCGAATTCCATAAGGAAGAAACAGAATACCTTGGATTTATTATCAATCGAAGTGGGGTCAAGGTCGACCCTGTTAAAACAGCAGCCATATGGGATTAGGCCAAATAAAACAACAAAACAGATGTCCAATGCTTTATGGGATTCTGCAACTTTTATCGAAGGTTCATAGAGGGGTTTAGCAGACTTGCAAAACCACTCTATAACCTAACGAAAAAAGACAAGAAATGGGAATGGGGAGAAACGGAACAAAAGGCATATGATGCAATACGAACGCATCTAACATCGGCACCCATATTGGTCCATTTCAACCCAAACCGAAGGACAATGATTGAAATGGACGCCTCAAAATATGTATGCTCAGGCATACTATCACAACAATGCGACAATGGAAAATGGAGGCCAGTGTCCTATCGATCCAAGACAATGACCCCCGCAGAGTGCAACTACGATGTTGCAAACAAAGAACTATTAGCAATTGTTCAAGAATTAAAAGAATGGAGAAGATACGTTTCAAACAACGACCATCCAGTCTGAGTTCTAACCGACCACAAGAACCTGGTGCCGTTCATGACTACGAAAGAACAGAATGACCGCAAGATAAGATGGATGGAACACCTTAGCAAATACAACTTCAAAATCGAATACCGACCAGGCAAAGAAATTGGAAAGCCAGATGCTCTCACAAGGATTGCAAGTGACAAACCATAAACGAAAGAAGACGAAAGGATCAAACAAATAACACGGACCCTATTACCAAAAACCTACTTCGAGGCAATGGAGGTTATCCAATTCACATCAAAGGAAGAAAGAGGAATTGAGAACGCAAACAAGAAAGACAAAACAATCCAGGCAATAAGAGAAGCCTTAGAAGGAGGAAAAAAGGAGATGAAAGGAATTGCACGGGGGTTATGCCAATGGAAGGACGGAAATATGTGGTACGATGGAAAACAAGGGATCCCGGAAGAAGAGGAGATAAGGACAGATATCATACGACAACACCATGATATCCGAACGACGGGACATGGAGGGACGGCTAAAACCACAGAATTCATCACAAGGTCATTCCATTGGCCAGGACTGAGCGAAGATGTCAAACGATATGTCAACAACTGTGACACATGCCAGAGGATGAAAACGGCTAAACACGTACTATATGGATTACTAAAATCAAACGAAGTCCCCGAACAACCATGGGAAACAATTACTATGGAGCCGCTTAAAGATGAGCGTCCCCCTGACGGACCTACCAACATTGGAAAATTGCGATAGCATCTTGGTGGTAGTGGATCGCCTGACCAAAATGAGTCATTTCATTCCAGTTAGAAAAGATATCAACAGGAGCGATTTTATACAAACATTCTTCCGAGAGGTCTTTCGACTTCACGGCCTCCCAAAGAATATCATTACCGATCGAGGAACACTATTCACATCGGGACTATGGAAGAAAGTAACCGGAGAAATGGGGATACAAAACAGAATGAGCACAGCATTCTACCCACAAACGGATGGACAAACGGAACGGGTAAATGTGATACTTGAACAATATTTAAGTGCCTATGTCAACTATCAACAAGATGATTGGTACAAGCTGTTATCTATGGCCGAATTCGCATACAACAATGGAAAGCAAGAAACAATTGGCACGACACCCTTCTTCGCAAATTACGGACAACATCCACAAAGTCAGACCACATATCATACGATTAATGATGTGATACCAGATAAAACAGATATGGGGAAACTACACGAAACATTACAATACGAAATGAGTCAAGCACAACAACGATAAAAGGAACAATACGATAAACACCAAAGACCAGATCCGAACATAAGACCAGGAGATATGGTGTGGCTAACACCACGCGATATCCATACAACACGAACATCAAAGAAATAGGACTCCAAGAAAATTGGACCATTCAGGATACTGGAAAAAGTGGGCAGCCGAGCTTATAAACTTGACCTTCCCCCCTCAATGCGAATACACAATACATTCCACATCTCACTCCTCGAACTTCACAACGAAAATAAGTTTCCTTCACAAACACATATTCCTCCCCCTCCAATCGAGCTCGACGGAGAACCAGAATACAAGCTCCACGAAATAGTCGATTCCCGCTTCTTTCACGGTCACCTCCAATACCGAGCCAAGTGGACAGGATATTCTCCTGAATACGATAAAACTTGGTACTTCGCACACAACTTCGAAAACGCACAAGATGCCATCTCAACCGTCCAACAGCAATACCCAGGCAAGCCCAGCCCAGGTGACGATCACGTTCAACTAAGACAAAGGAGAGGGAAAAGCTCCCGTGCCATTGCAGCAATACGAGGGCTGGGGCGATAGCCCCCGCCAAACCACACCCACCAGCCCCAAATACTCATTCATGGGGCCAACCGACGAAGAACTCAAGGAAAGGGAAAAACAAGCACAGCATAACGCCATGTCATGGACGGTATGCTATGATGACGGTTGCCAAACATACTTTGGCGACAAGGAAGGCTCGGGATGGTTCCCGAGAGAATGTCGAAAGCGTGGCCCACACCCAGACCACGTCCTGAAACATTGGCAACAATGCTTCAGAAATGGGTGCAGAATGCACAGGGTACAAAAGATATCTGCGGGATTCTACCCGCAGAAGGATAGAAGCCGAAAAGAGTTGGAAGGAGAAGATGCCAGAAAGGCATGGGCCGCGAGGATGCGGTCCAGGGAGGGAGGGGCCCAAAACTCCACGGCAGAGATGGAACCGGATGTCAGGAGCCTGCACAGGCAGATCCGGGGACTCCGAGAACAACTGGGCCAAGCCGAGGCCACAATTTCGGCAAACGACAAAACGATCGCGGAGCTTAGACTGCGGAACGACAATTAGCGGCACACGATCGAGATGGCGAATCTGACACTCGAATCGGTAAGGGTCAGATTGAGGACTGCAGACGAAAAGTTCCACAAGCTGAGAAGGACCATAGGCTCGGCCGGACGGGAACTATTGAAACTGGGAGAAAAAGCCTGATGGGACTCAGGCTCAGGGGGAGGGGAGCTAATGTCACAAATGTGGCTTAGCGAGGACAGGGTTTTTCATGTGACACATGGTTATGAGTCACAGGTATGTTATTGTTTCACATATATGACCTATTTGGGTTATATGATTAGTTATGTGTAGGATTTGTGATGCTTTCGTACATGGTTCAAGTATGAGTCATGGGACATGCGTCTGACGAGTATGCCTTACGAGTGTGCCTTATGGGCAAGCCTTGCGCATATGATTTATGTTTCGCACATGACCTCATTATGATGTCATGGGTTTCGTGCATATGACTCAGTTGAGTCATATGACTTGTTTATTACGTTATGATTGATTTATGAGTTTTGCATATGGTCACATGATTAAAGGCGGGAAGAACACTATATAAGGAGGCTGATACAGCCGAGGAAGATAGGTTCTTCACGCTTTGTTCTAAGTACTTTTCCTACATATTACTTTAACAAATATAAAACACTCTTACGATCTTTACCTTTATTGCAACGATATCGTTACGCCAAGGAAAGAGCTTTACGAAGAAGAGTTATAGAAAGCTTACGATAGGCATTCCCGGTAGAAGACAAGGGTCTTGTACTATCGGTAACGTAGGCAGAGGCCTAGTGCTATCGTAAGACAAGGAGAACAAGAAGGACAGGAAGAGAAGTATCATTCCCCATCGCCAAGCACTAACTATCAAAATAGGGATCGTTACAGCTGATGTATTGAAAAAAGGTATGGTTTTCAATAATTGTATATATTAAATGAAATATTGTTGAAATTGAGTTAATGATTGTAAAATATTAGGAGAAATGGATTTACACAAGGCTTTAAGCCTTAAAAGAAAAGGGGCCAAATGGTATTCAAGATCTAGAAAGACATTAAAAAGTCCTACAGTTCATAAACTGGCAGTTAAAGTGCCCTGAACTTTCGAGAAAGATAGCAGCTCTGAATACAGCTATTGGTTGGGGCTGCAGTAACCATGCCGCCATAAGCATTATTCACTGGGAAAAGACTTGGATTCAAACTTGAGTAATTGAATCAAGTCAAAGAGGCAAGTATGTAAAATCACAAAGTAAGCTCAATGATGAGGGAACATTGTTTGCAGTTTGAGAATATTTGGAAGGTGTTGGAGAAGGTATATTCACTCTGAATTAGTATCATAATAATAATTCACTAATAGGAAATGGAAATAGGTATTTCTGGAAGAGGACTTGCTATGACAGTCACAAAATACTGGGCAACTCAAACAACTCAGCAGGATGTAGAAACAGGAGTCTGCTGTATCTACAATGCTCTCATCTAGAAGTATATAAGAGGCAGATCAGTATAACTGCTAGTGCAGCTGTAGGCTGGCTGAAAAAGTAGAGATTGCATTGGAAAGAGGTTCAAAAAGGGGTATATATTGATGGTCATGAGTAGCAAGAGGCAATTGATTATTGCCAAAATCTGTTCCTTCCTTACTGGAAGGAACTTGAGCCCCGAATGCCTAAGTGACTGCCTACTAGTGAGTTGGATCAAACTCCTCTTCCTTCTGGTCAATCACTAGTCAACCTTGTACTGTTAATGAGTGTACCTTTCGCTCAAATAATGGAGTCCATCACAGGTGGATCCATAAGGATAAGTATCTGATTTGACAGAAGTGATGTAGCTAAGGTCTTATGGTATCTCACTTTATCCTTTCCTGCAATCATCGTGAAATTCCTCCCACTATGCTCCTACCAGATTTCCTACAAAGTCGTAATAAATAACCCCTACCAGGCCTTAATCTGAATCTAAGACAAGCAACTGAATATATAAAACAGGGAAAGAACTCTTGGTTTAAGGGTGAGGACTTGACAAATCAAGTGGATAATATCGCAATCCCAATATTTCAGACAACATTTCCTAAAGCTCAAGCTCTTTTCTTATTGAATCCTGGAACCTCACATACAGCATATGTATTGGATGCTCTCAACTCATCACAAATCAATATGGATCCCGGTAGAAAATAACCTCATATGCGAGACGGCTGGTATTATACTCCTGATGGAGTTGCCTTCCTTGTTCAACACATGAGCTTTGATGAGGATGATTTGCCTATACCTGAAAAATGGTGAGGAATTCTAAAAGGATGTAAGAGAGTTCTTCAGAAGTGGGGAATATGGTCTGCAAATGGCCTACGACATGATTGCAGAAATTGAAAGTTAAAGGAGAATCAAAAGCATACTGGAAATTCACATTGTGTATAACGATCCCTGCTTGGATGGTTAGTTCTTGGCGATGGGGAATGATACTTCTCCTCTTCTTCTTTGTTCATCTTATGATAGCACTAGGCTTCTGCCTACGTTACCAATAGTACAAGACCTCTGTCTTCTATCGCGAATGCCTCTCGCAAGCTTTCTCTAAATCCTTTTCGTGAAGAGCTTTTCTTGGCATAATGGTAATGTTGCAATAAAGATAAAAATCATAAAGGTGTTTTATATTCGTTAAAGTAATAAGTAGGAAAAGTACTTAGAATTCAATCTAATTTTATTTATACTAGTACTGCTAACACTGGCATATGACTAGTCTCCCCCATTCCGCATAAATCAAACTATTTAAAATACACTACCGTGGACCACTCCGCCTCACAGCTGCTCCTCCCAAACATAAATCCAAAAATTACTATCCAAGTGGACTCACCGGCGCTCACAATAACTAGCACTGCTCCGGATTAACACGTCTTCCCACATTGCTACCCAGCTACCGTCTCATACCCTCACCCCTATCCGCCCCCAATACAATTTAGCACACATACTCCACAAAAGAAACCTACAGTCTATCCCAATATCCCTCCATCCTCTTGTAATGCAATCCAAGATCCATGGAACCCTCTGCCAACACCAAACCACAGGAGGAGCAGCGTGATTCCTTCAGCAACTCGTTCACTTTAGCCCACCTCAAAATCACGGATGTCCACGTTGCCAAGTTCAGCTCATCCCACTCCAAATGCTGGGAACACCAAAATCGATTGTGACAAGTCCGTAGACACCAGGGATATTTCTCAAAGTATTCCGCGAAGGTGGCGCGTTTCTTGGTGGCTGCAGTGGCGATGGCAGTACCACAACAGGAACAATCGCACCATCGCTAGTCGGGTAAAAAGAACCACTTCTTTGCTAGTGTCATCTCACCTGGCAACATGCAGTTGCTGCCATTATGCCTCTTCTCACACTGGGTACAGGTCATAGGGTCTCTTATCAACACTGTCTCCCCATCCCTTTCCACCATCAATGTGCTATAAAAGAGGTTACCTGCCACAACCAACTACCTATCCACAACTCCGACGTGACGGTGGATTCCCAGGCCTAACCACTGATAACCCGACTACCAGTTCTTCCATCTCGGGACTGCCAAATCTTTATACAAGTCTTCATCAGCAGGGTGTCATCTAGCATAGCGGGGGCACTCAGTCCAGTCGTGTCTGTCTTCCTTCCCATCACAGCGATCATGGCCGACCATGCTCGTCCCACTACTGATCTTTATCAAAATGCAGGAATCCATCCAGTTTAGGCCTCGGAGGTGTCAAGGCAACTTTGGTTCCCAAGCATAATACTCATGCCCTTCTCTAACATGCTATGTCCCCCATTCCTCCTTATGGAGCTCCCGAGCCAGGGCGGTATGGCCAACCCCAAAGCTAACCCCTTCCCAAAGGAGGGTGCGCAGGGGGCATCCGATACATGCCTTAGCCTTCAGGTCGACCATCTCGTTTCCATCAATACCCATGTCACCAGGTACCCAAGTGCAACTGACGTGTGAGAATGTATTCAACAGGGGCACCATTACCTCCCACAACTCAGCCGAGTCACCATCTGAAAACATGTTGTCAACTGTGATGAGGACTGGCACACAGTCCAAGAATGCATGAACTGGACATCTCTTAGCTATATCCTATGCATGCTGGAGGGCACACACAATAGCAAACAACTCGCATTCCACAATCCTCCAGGAAGGGAGAACCGCACACCCATCAACATGGGTTAAGGCCCCACTTTCAAACACCGCCCAGGCTACACTAGCTCCTTCCAAGCATTTTGACCCGTCCGTGTACAAAACCACATCTGAAGATGCACAGAGGTTTTTGTACAATACTTAGTAAAGTGTAGCCATTATCGCCTTGCCTTTCCCAATCGAGACTGCTGGACAGTGGGTGAGCTCCCTATCTGAACTCTGTCAATGCACCATCATGCCTTCCTCCTTCCACTGTAGCCGTATTTCCCCGAACCATGGATGCTGGTGGCAGTACCAGTAATTGATGAACTGACTATAGCACCTCCGTTGTAAGTATCTTCCCTAAATAGCAACAGGCTGCGTTCCAAATTCGGCTAGCAGTATGTTGTTGGCCAACCTCATGGGTGTTCGGAACACTGATCGGAGGCAATCGTTGACATGGACCTGAAACTGCTTCATGTACAAAACATGGTTGATTACAAACTCAAGCCCGTAGTAGACAGTCGGGAGGTAGGCTGCCTGCACCAAGCGGTAAGTCTCCCATACCCCTAATCCACCAACACTTCCAAACCTCCTCTCCAACGCCGCAATCCTTCTCCTAACACCCAACCCCCTTTCCAACCAATACTTTACATGAGAGGAAAAATTAAGAAATACATTAAACCTATATCTGAGGACCTGTAGGTCCTCCGAAGGCAACACCATTTCTCCTAACAAGTCCATTCCTTCCCATGCCTTATCTCCAAACTCAATTCTATGAGTCTTGAGGGCGCTGAACCCCATTCCTCTCGCTCTGGCTATGCTGTCACAGTCTGTAAATATTTGTCCCACATGGTATTGGGCTGCTTTGTAGGACTCTGCTGCTACCATAATAACCCCGTCATCAATGTATGAGACCACCAGCTGACATATGCCAGGGGAGTATCGCATGCGTGGTCTAAATATATCTGCCACATACACACTGAAAAGGAACGGAGAAAGTGGCGAGCCCTGAGGTACTCCCTGACTGACATAATATGGCTGAGAGACACACCCGTTGAAGCGAAACCGTACCGTCCGACAGGAAGCCCATCAACAGATCCATTGGCAAAGGTATCTGGGGCATCTCCTAGCTACCAGAAAGTCAGACAGGAGATTGATATCAATGTTATCAAACTCTCCTTCAATGTCCATTGACAAGATTAGTCTTTTGTAGCCCTCATTATGTCGCAAGAACTCAAAAACCACAGCCATGGCATCATGAACACCCCTCTTCTGTTGAGACCTGAATTGTGTTTCTCCCAGATCCAGGCAGGCAGCCAATCTCAATAGGACCACCCGCTCCGTGACTTTTGCTGGTGTTGGAAGGAGGTGTATCATCCTCCATGATTTCACGACATCATACTTGAGTTTGTCCAGTTTAGGTATGAGCACAACCTCAACCCTGTGCCAGTCTGAAATATCGTATCGTAACCCGTAATCCACCAGGTGTCCCAATATTGTCGTATCTCGTCATTTCGAAAAACATAGGAAGGGATAGTCAAGATCATCCCCGCCTGGGCCTGTATTCGTAGGGGACCTGGAAAGGGCGATTTCCATCTCTTGAGCACTGTCTATATCGATTTCAGAATCCTCCCAAGGAGTGGAGTCAACAGGGGACAACTGCTGTGCAATTAGGTCACTAACGTCTGAGTATGTAGTACCATAGGACCCATATCATCGTGCCATGGAGGGAAGGGTTCACTTAGGTTCCAGCTTCCATACCAACCTAAATATGTCTGGGTCCTGGCTCTCGGCTATCTTTTCCCTGATATGCTCGAACCTAGCCCTTAGCGGGCATGCTCGGTATACACATCGGGCCAACTTGTAGTCCTCCCCTCGCTCCGCCTTACATTTGGAGTATCGACGTAGCCGGGTTACATCCAACCTCATCCTGTCCAATTCAAATGTCCGCAACTTGTACTGGCCTCTGCCAATAGAGGCCCGTGGGAGTGTATCCACCACTCGTCTCACCCATTCCCATAACCTTACATCTTCCACTTCCTGCAGGGCATCCAACTGCTTCCCAACCTTTTCCCACGCAGCCTTCTTCCAGGCTGGCCTCCGATACATAATGTTATTAGGAAGGTCAACTCTCAACTTAAGGGCTTGAGTACTGTGCTTGCAGCCAGCAGCGTTGAGGTATCGGTGCCTGACATATGGTGCTCTGTGCAGGCATAGGTCAATTCTGGACATATCCTGAAAGGTAGATACTGTCGGAGGGACCATGTTCATATCACACATTGGAGCCATGAACCACTGTTTCAGCTGCCGTCCACCTGCGTTGTTGTAGTCCACCTTGGAGTCCCAATCTTGGTGTCTGGCATTGAAGTCACCAAACACAATGTCCGGTTCCCCGAGTTCGTCCAACCAGCCAACAAATTGGTCCTTAGTGTATCCGGGTCGAAAGTAAACCCCGGCAAGCACCCTCTTCACCCCTTTTTCCCAATAGCCAACACTGGCATTACTCTCTCCATGTTTCACTATCTCAAACATTCCACAAATGTCGGATCGAACAAACACTTCAACACCTGACCTCTTAACAAAGGAAAATAAATCCCACCCATCAACATCTATATATACATGTATCCCCTCTGAATCAACTGGTGGTTTAATAATAAAAAACAAATCAACAAAGGAAAATATATCAAACGCCAGCACCCGATTCCGACTACTCCTCCCTACATTTAATGCCATTGTCATAATAAGCATTCAAAGGGGGCCTCGACTGATCTACTTGGGCCACCAGGGGTGGAGGCATAGGGGACACCACTATCCTGGTCCCAAGCAGTCCAAAAGGCATCCTCCCAGTGGGGCTTGGAGGTGGCTGTAGTTTTCAAAATCCCACGTACTGGGGAGGGGAAGGGGGGGTGACGTTCACGTTCCTTATTCTTGGCCTTGTCCGACTTCTCACGGAGGCCTTCATCTTTCTCATCGCTGCTAATCTCAACTGGTCGTGGTGTTGGGGATCTTCCACGACTACGGCGTCGTCTCCGGGCCCTCCTCGTCTGACCTCCCTGTTGTCCTGATTCCCTGGTAGGTTCCGCTAGTACGGCTACCCCTTGCTTTAGAGGTGAGGACAATGCAGTTGGAGGTGAAAACCTAACGCCTGGGCAATGTTCATATTCTGTGAAGTGGTCCATCTGGTCACAGAGCCAGCATTGTCTCCTACTAGGTCCACAGGCCTGGCCCACACCTCCTGGGCATCCAAGCTTACTGCACATATGTTCCTGGGAGAAGTGTACTCTAAAACAAAACTGACAACATGGTGGGTGACCACATGTGGCTTCGAAGTGGCCAGTTTCCCGGCACTTACCACAAACCTTTAGGGGTCTATGTTCTTCAAACATCTGGACGTTGGGGGCCCCTCCTCTCAGCCAAATGTTTCCCTCAGCCAACCTCTCCCTGATATTCTGGTTTTTCTTTGACCACAAAGCGGATGCCTTACATCGTAGCATTGGCTTGCCGCATGGTGTGGATAGACCCCATAATATCTCGCCTGGACACCATTACTACACCAGTGTTAGATTGCTCCAAGTCAGTGCGGAAGCCATCAAAGGCTGCGCTTCTGGTCCATCCCTCAACCCTCTATATTGCTCCTTTTCCTGTGTCAGCAAGCAGGATGCCAGAAACAAAAATCTTTACTTTCTCCAGATTCCTCTAAAACTGGAACTCCAGGAGTGACAATTCTCTAAGCAGGTCAAGCCTTGCCTTGTCAAGCCAGTTGCCTAGTTCAGTAACAAAATATCCTGACAGGATCAGGAAGATACAACCGATCTCTGGCCGAACGTGCCCAGCACGGATGTACGGGGCATTGCCTCGGATCTTTCTTTGGTTTGAAAAGGTCATATTAATTCGATCCATAATAGCCTCGATGCCCACACCTTCTGGTAGGGCTACCTGCTTGTGGGTGGCAAAGCGAATTGTGATATGCCTCCCGCAGGCATCCAGGGTCGGTGACAATTGTGGCGGTGCCAGTACTGAGTTCAGCGGATCAGGAGATCCAGTCGGGACTAGTCAGTACTCTTGTCACATTGGGGCTGCAGTTACCTTGATGCTGGCCATGGCCGCAGGTCCTGATTGAATTGGCATGACCGCAGGTACCGCTGCCGCCACAGTCAGTTCCTGTTTATTAGCGTTCTTCCCCTGAGTCTTGGCTGGGGTGGCTGTCTCCTTATCGCCACCAGATTCTCTGGCAGCCTTTCTTCTCCTTCTGGCAGCACTACTCAGGCATCTACCACGTTTTCTTTCACTGCTCTTTTCTTCTTCCTGACCATCCTCTTTTTCCCAGTGCACCAATTTGCCTTCTCCCCCACGGGCGATCCGTAGAGTTACCCCCCCTTTACTGGAGGAGCTCCCACTGCTAGACTGGTGGGAGGAGGCTGCTGATGTGGGCCGGGTGGAGGGTGCCTGCTTCTTTTGAGTAGCGGGAGGATTGGACATATATGCCATCCGTCTCACTATCTCTGTGAAGTAGGCTTTAGTAGCAGGTGCTGCCATAGTAGTCACCTTTCTCTTAACAGGTGCATGGGGTGGCGTTGCCTCCAGCAAACCCAACGGGATATTGGCGGACCCTTCTGAAGGGGATCGGCAGCGAGGGGGCAACTTACCTTGTAGGGTTTCTATATCTTCCTCTTGCCTGCCAACAATATCTGTCAGCACCTTCACTACCCGTTCCAGTAGGTGTACGCAACTCTAGTAAATTACTCCGCCCTCTGGTCCTTCATTACCAAACGCAGTACCAGTGTTCATCCAAGCCCGGACATCATGAACTGTATCATCCTCAATCAACCTGGATTCCGAGGAGAGAGGGGGCTGGGTATTGCCAGAGCGGATGTCCTCTAGCCCTTCCAACATGGATCCAATTATACTACCCGAGCGGGGCCCAGGAGATGGAGTCCTACCTGCCTCTAACATTTCACAAACTCCCATCATGATTGAGTTCACCTGAGCCACAGTGGCATCAGCTTCCTCAGGTTGAGTATCCGGAAGGTGAACCTCTAATTGTGTCTAGGCATTGTGCGAGACCTCCTGGGAGCTCGATAGCTGTCCTTCTTGCAAACCCCACTCTTTACCAAAGACCAGTGGTGAGGACATCATTACCGGAGAGGGGGCGTGGATGCTGTCACCCAGTCCAGTCGCTTCAGAGTTGCGACCCTCTTCTAAATCCAGGGAAGTGTCCCATATCAGCACCTCAGGGGTAGGCCAGATGTCTTCAGTTACTAGCGCAGATGGGGAATATGTTGTATCCTCAAGGGTAGATGAGAGACTCACAGGTGGGGGAATGGCTAGGTGCCTGTAATGTATGTCAAGGGGCAGGCCAGGCACGGTGAGAACAATCTGCTTTTTCCTGCCTTTATCAACATTGATGGCCCTCAAAAATTGTGGTCCCAGAACTGGAGCAACGGATCATTGGGCAGAGGATGCCGACCGTGTACAACGTTACATTCCAGTGGCAAGGGGTTGTAATCCTCGTCGTCTGGGTCATCTAGTCTGAATTTCGGGGTCTTGTAAAGAGCCCTTTCTTGAGATGACATACCGGCCAAAAAGGAAGGAGTTGACGAGCCAGCCTTACGTACGGGGGCCTAGTAGAGGAAACTGGGCATCTTGCTTTGGATGGCCCTAGTGAGGAGAGGGGTAGTAGAACATGAACTTGCCTCCACCGTAGTCGCACTCTTGGTCAACAGCAGGGAAGACTAAGGGATGATGGCCTGAGAGTCTTTGGGGGGAGAGGGTGCTGGGGCTGGAGAAGACTCCAAGCCGTGATTGGAGTTGAACCGAACGAAGAGTCCTGTGGTAGTATTCCTGTCCAAGCCACACATGGCTGAACAGTCCTTCTTGATTAAGAAACACTTCACCAAAACCTCTACGTTTTTTATCATGGCAACGGTCACGTCAGCGACCGTTTGCTGAAATAAGTTATCAAACTGCGGGTTCACCGCATTCTGATACCAGTGATAGTGGTGAAACTGTAGGAAATCAAAGTTTCCCTTAGGTGCAATATATGACCATATAGTTGTAGGGATAAGGCCACGGTTGGCCTCAGTAGCAGGCACAAGAGACAAGACAGCACAGGCTGTCTCAAGCGAGGAGGAGCGGTTGGAGCCGAACAGAACAGGGGAGGACATCCTCTAAGGGGGGGGGGAGAATCCGTGGAAGAGGAGGCTGTCAAACACGCCATCCTCGTCCAAACTATACTCTGTGATTACCGGGACCAGGCTATGGATATCTCACACTGAAGTATTTTCTAAGCGAGAACAATTACTTCTAACTGACTACCTGAAATGAAAAACACAAACAAGTAACAGCAAATGAAGTATTTAGCACAAGCGAAATAAGGTAAAGTATTGGTGATGCTCACTTCAGACATGGAGTGCAAGAAGTAGGAAAAGTACTTAGAACAAAGCGTGAAGAACGTATCCTCCTTGGCCGTATCAGCCTCCTTATATCGTATTCTTCCTGCCTGTAGTCATGTGACCCAAAGTGGTCGCATGTGCAAAATCAAATCATAACAAATAAATCATGTGACCATTTTGGTCACATGCTTAACGCCCATGACCTTATAGCGAGATCATGTGTAAAAACTCAGAAACCAATCATAATACAATAAACAAGTCATATGACTCAACCGAGTCATATGCGTGAAACCCATTACTTCATAACTAGGTCATGTGAGAAACATAAATCGTATGTGCAAGGCATACCCGCAAGGCACACTCGGAAGGTACACTCGCCAGGTGCATGTCCCACGACTGATATTTGAGCCATGTGCGAAAGCATCACAAATCCCACACATAACGAATCATATGACTCGAATGAGTCATATGTGTGAAACAATAACAAACCTGTGACTCATAGCTATGTGTCACGTAATAACCTTTTCCTCGCCAAGCCACATTCATGACATTAGCTCCTATCCCCTTAAGCCTGAGTCCCATCAGGCTTTTTCTCCCTGTTTCAATAGTTCCCATCCTGTCGAGTACATGGTCCTTCTCAGTTTGTGGAACTTTTCATCTGCCGTCCTCCATCTGACCCTTACCGATTCTAGGGTCAGATTCACCATTTCGATCGTGTGTTGCAAATTATTGTTCAGCTGTCTCAGCTCCACGATCATTTTTTCATTTGCTGAAATTGTGGCTTTAGCCTGACCAAGTTGTTCTCGGAGTCCCCGGATTTGCCTGTGTAGGCTCCTGACGTCCAGTTCCATGTCTCCGGAGGGGTTTTGGGCCCCTCTCTCTCTGGACCATACCCTTGTGGCCTATGCCTTCCTGGCATCTTCTCCTTCCAACTCTTTCTTGCTTCCATCCTTTTGCAGGTAGAATCTTACCGAGATTTTCTGTACCCTGTGTATCCTGCACCCATTCCTGAAGCCTTGTTGCCAATACTTCAGGACGTTGTCCAGGCGAGGACCACAGTTTTGACATTCCCTTGGGAACCATCCCGAGCCTTCTTTGTTGCCAAAATGTGTGTGGCAACCGTCATCATGGTATACCATCCATAAGATGGCATTATGCCGTGCTTGTTGTTCTCTCTCTTTTTGTTCTTCGTCGGTTGGCCCAATGAATAAGTATTCTGGGCTGGTTGGTGTGGTTTGGCGGGGGCTATTGCCCCAGCCCTCGTGTGGTTGCAATGGCGTAGGAGCCTTTCCCTCGTCTTTGTCTTAGTTGAACATGATTGTTACCTGGGCCGGGCTTGTCTAGGTATTGCTGGTAGAAGGTTATGATGGCATCTTGTCCAGGTTCGAAATCGTATGCGAAATACCAAGTTTTATCATGTTCGGGTCAATATCCTCTCCACTTGGCTCGTTATTAGAGGTGGCCATGGAAGAAGCGAGAATCGACTATTTCATCGAGTTCCTATTCTAGTTCTCCGCCGAGTCTAATTGGAGGAGGGAGAATGATTGTTTGTGAGGGAAACCTATTGTCGTTATGTAATTCAAGTAGTCAGATGTGGAATGTGTTGTATATTTGTATTGAGGGTGGAAGGTCAAGTTTATAAGCTCGGCTGCCCACTCTTTCCAGTATCCGGAATGTTCCGAGGTTCTTGTAGTCCAATTTCTTTGATGGTCGCGTCGTACGAATATTGCGTAGTATTAGCCATACCATATATCCCGGTTGTATGTTCGGATCTGATCTTCTGTGCTTATCGTATTGTTCTTTTTATTGTTATTGTGCTTGACTCATTTTGTATTGTAATGTTTTATGTAGTTTTTCCAGATTGGTTTTGTTCGGTAATATACCATTAATCGTATGATATGTGGTCTCACTTTGTAGATGTTGTCCGTAATTTGCGAAGAAGGATGTCGTGCTGATTATTTCTTACTTTTCATTGTTGTATGCGAATTTGGCCATTGATAACAGTTTGTACCAATCATCTGATTGATAATTGACGTAGGCCTGTAAATATTGTTTGAGTATCGCATTTACCCGTTCTGTTTGTCCATCTGTTTGTGGGTGGAATGCTGCGCTCATCCTGTTCTGTATCCCCATTTCTCCAGTTACTTTCTTCCATAGTCCTGATATGAATAGTGTTTCTTGATCGGTAATGATATTCTTTGGGAGGCCATAAAGTAGGAAGATTTCTCGGAAGAATGTTTGTATAAAATCCCTCGTGTCGATATCTTTTCTGACTGGAATGAAATTACTCATTTTGGTCAAATGATCTACCACAACCAGGATGCCATTGCAATTTTCCAATGCCGGTAGGTCCATGATGAAATCTATAGTAATTGTTTCCCAGGGTCGTTCGGGAACTTCGTTTGATTTCAGTAATCCATATGGTAAGTGTTTAACCATTTTTGTCCTTTAGCATGTATCGCAGTTTTTGATATATCGTTTGACATCTTCGCACAGTGCTGGCAAATGGAACGACCTTGTGATGAATTCTGTAGTTTTAACCATTCCTCCATGTCCTGCCATTCAGATATCATGGTGTTGTCATATGATGTCTGTCCGTCATCTCTTCTTTTTCCGGAATCCATTGTTTTCCATCGTACCACATATTTCCATCCTTCCATTGGCATAAACCCAGAGTAATTCCTTTCACCTCCTTTCTTCATTCTTTCAATGCTTCTCTTATTGCCTGAATTGCTTTGTCTCTTTCATTTGCCTTCTCAATTTCCCTTTCCTCAGTTGATGTGAATTTGATAACCTCCATGGCTTCGAAGTCTGTTTTTGGTAATAGTGTTAGTGTTTTTTGTTTAATTCTTTTATCTTCTTTTGTTTGTGGTTTGTCGCTTGCAATCCTTGCGAGAGCATCTGGCTTTCCACTCTCTTTGCCTGGTCAGTATTCGATTTTGAAGTTGTATTTGCTAAGGTGTTCCATCTACCTTATCTGACGGTCATTCAGTTCTTTCATAGTAATGAACTGGACCAGATTCTTATGGTCGCCTAGACCTCGGACTGGATGGTCGTTGTTCAAAATGAATCTCCTCCATTCCTTTAATGCTTGAACTATTGCTAATAGTTCTTTGTTCCCAACGTTGTAGTTGCATTCTGTGGGAATCATTGTCTTAGATCGGTAAGACACTGGCCTCCATTTTCCGTTTTCACGTTGTTGCGATTGTATACTTGAGCATACATATTTTAAGGCGTCCGTTTCAATTATTGTCCTTCAGTTTGGGTCGAAATGAACCAGTATGGGTGCCAATATTAGATGTGTTCATATTGTATCATATGCTTTCTGTTCCATTTCTCCCCATTCCCATTTCTTATCTTTCTTTCTTTAGTTATAGAGTGGTTTTACAAGCCTGCTAAATCCTTCTATGAACCTTTGATCAAAGTTACAGAATTCCATAAAGCATTGAACATCTGTTTTGTTGTTCGGTTTGGCCCAATCCCATATTGCTGCTGTTTTGACTGGGTCAACCTTGACCCCGCTTCGATTGATGATAAATCCAAGGTATTTTGTTTCTTGTTTATGGAATTCGAATTTTTGTTGATTTGATCTTCATTTCTGATCCTTGTATTGCGGCCATGAAATTGCTAATATCCTTCTGATGTTATTGCATATTTTCCGAGTAGATGAGTACATCGTTCAAGTATACGATGCAACATATGTCGAGGTACTTATTGAGTACCTTGTTGATCCATCTTTGAAATGAAGCCAGTGCATTGGTTAGCCTGAAAGGCATAACCAAGTATTCGAACATTCCATATCTTGAGGGGAATGTAGTCTTCCATTGGCCTCCTGCCCTGATACGTATGTTGTGGTATGCATCCTTGATGTCAAGTTTGGTGAACTATTTTGCTGACCGTAGTCTATCTAGTGCCTCTCCAATCAAGGGTAGTGGATATCGATCTTTCTTAATAACTGAATTGAGAGCTCTGTAGTCCACACAGAGTCTTATTTTTCCATCTTTCTTTTTGACGAATAGTATTGGGGATCCTCTGGATGTGAAGGAGCCTGTGATCCATCCTCGCTTTAGGTTTTGCTCAACGTATTTTCTAAGGTCTTCGAGCTCTACTTCTCCTAGTGGGTATAACTTCTTGTAGGGGATTTCTTTTGCTTTTCCAGTTTTCTTGTCTTTGTCCAGTTGAATTTCGTGATCAATTCCTTGTCTTCGAGGTGGTATCTCTGTAGCTTCCTCTTCTTGAAATTGGTTTGTGAATTGATGATATTCCTTTGGAATCAATTCTTTCCATCCCTTTTTGCTTTGGTATTTCTTGTCTTGAATTGCTAGTTCCATGCTAATATTGATTTTCACTAGGACCGCCTTTTCATCATCGTATGTCAATTTGAGAATTCCTACTATATCTCCTCTTCGATAGTACTGTCCACAGACTTGTGCTGTGATCTCTTTGATTTCGATTCTTTTGGTTGTATCTGGCTGGTTTTGGTCCCAGCTTCCAAATCCCTTGTCTCCTCTTGTGGTTTCTTCCAGTTCATCTACTTCGTGCTGATTCTCTTTGTTGATTTTTTGGATGATCAACTGTGCGATTCGATCGCCTTTTTGGACTTCGTAGTCCTCTTGAGCCACGTTGGCCAGGACCACTTTGATTTCACCTGTATTGTCGACGTCGATCACTCCTGCCATAGCCACGAGTCGATGTTTGACAGCTAGACTACTGTGGGGTGCTATTCATCCATAGGTGCCTTCTGGTAGTCCGATGGCTATTCCTGTTGCTATCATTGCCTGCCCATTGGCAGGTATCTTAATTCCTTCATTGGCATACAGGTCATGCCCGGCTGCCCCTTTGGAACTCTTGGTTGGTACTTTTGCCTCTTGGTCCAGTTTTTGTATCTAGACTCTCTTATCTTGCCGCATTTCAGCGAACCTTACATGCAAAGTTTCTTCTTCCACTTCGCTTATCGGTGTTGAGTAGACTACAGCCGAACCGTTGAGACATCTTGTCACACATAATTCGCTTGTAAAGATCATCTTGTTCTTGTTCCAATCAATTGTTGGATTATGTTTTCGCAACCATGGAATCCCGAGGACTATCTCATAGTTCTTGAGATCTGCTACCTGAAAGGTTGCCATTTCCCTATGGCTGTCAATGTCCATAGGTACTGTAGCTGTATGGGTTATTGCACCTATTACGCTTGGCTTTCCATCTGCTAGGTAGACTTGTCTCGCATTCTTTGCTTGTTTGGTGTAGAGGCCGTATTTGTTGCAGATTTCCTTGTCAATGAAATCTTCGGTATCCCCAGAGTCGAGCATTGCATATATTGTTGTTTCTTCATCTTCTTCATTGTATATTTTTGTCTTGATCATCACATGATCTCCATCTCCTTCTCCTCTTTGTGTGTGTAGTGGCGTGTAATAGTTTGCTAACTTAAGGGGTTTTTCAGGTCTACATCTTGGGTCTTCCAGACCACCGTTTACTGAGGACCCTTGTTATTTTCTGTCTGTAAATCTTCTGCGATCATTTCGCGAATGTTGCTCCTCTTCTGAGTTTGAAAGCGGTTGTTTCCAGCAGCCCTGGTTCTTGGGTATCCACTGTCTGGTCTGCTTCTGCACTCTCGAATCTGATGTCCTGATTTTCCATACCTCAAGTAGAGTTTTTCCGTTCATTCTTCTCGTGTATTCTTCTTTAGACAGGTTCAGAGCCGGTCCTGCCCTTGATTTGTCCAATTCCATTGGCTCGCCTGGTGGTAATGCTCGACTTTCACCTCAAGCTGCTTGTAGTTTGAAGGTTCTGTCCATGTTTCTGGAAGATTGGACCACCCTGTGTACTATAGTGTTTTCTGAGTTGCTTCAAACCATATTTAGTTTGCTTTCCTTGTCAATCGCCCATCTTGCAAATCGTTCTGCTGTTGTGTAGCATAAGTCGGAGATCCTTCATGCATCTCAGAGTCTCTCGCTACAGTTTCTTAAGAGGATGATGTAGAGAGTAGCATCATCAAACTCGGCCTCATATTCCAATAGTAGGCATTTATTCCAATATGCCGAAAAGGTTTTTTTTCATTGTTAGAGTTTTTTCAGCTTTTGTCTTGCTGTCTCTTTGGCGTTAGGATCCCCGAATTGCATGAAGAGTATCGCCTTCAACTCTTTGTATGTCACCCATTCGGTCTGTTTCCTTCTATCTTGAAAGGGTATAATCCATTGCCCCATGAGTCCTCTTAGTAGGGATTCCACATATGGAATCTTGATCTCATCGTGGTGTTCTCCATATCTCTTAACTGCAAAAGACCATGCGCATTGTGCCAAGAATGTTCGTAGCTTGTCTTCGGCTACTTCATATGTGTCGGGTTCTTTTACTTTCGGTTGTTGGATGTTTCCTTCTCCTGTGTTTCGTGTTGCTGCTAGAAATGCTTGAAATGGATTCTCAGTCATTCCAATTATGCTAGTGTCTGGTGCTGGAGCAGCGGGGGCCAGTGGCCCAGGTACTGCTGATCTCAACATTCTCTCAGGTCGTGGAGTTCCTGCGGGAGAGCTATCGACTGGTGATCCTTTCTCTGTGGTTACTGGGCTTGCTGCTCTTGAGGGCTCTGCTGAAACGTGATCTAGGGCATCGCTGAATCCTCCTAGGTTAAGGTTTTGATTTTCGATATCGATATCTCCTTCCCTATCTGGGTTAAAGGATACCGTCTTGTATCATTTGGCGTCACACTAGGTGATGCTTGGTAACGTAATGATCTCTCCTTAGATGGTTAGTTCTTGGCAACAGGGAAGCATACTTGTCCTCTTCGTCTTTCTTCCTCTTATGATAGCACTAGGCTTTTTCCTATGTTACAAATAGTACAAGCCCTCTGTCATCTATCAGGAATCCCTCTCGTAAGCTTTCTCTAACTCTTCTTCGCGAAGAGCTTTTCTTGGCGTAACAATAACATTGCAATAAAGATAAAAATCATGCAGGTGTTTTATATTCGTTAAAGTAATAAGTAGAAAATGTACTTAGAAGTCAATCTAATTTTATTTAAACTCGTACTGCCAACACTGGCATACGACGAGCCCGCGCCGGCACAGGGATACCGCTAACTGGTATACCACTAATCCTAAGCTCACTAAGTCTACGGTCACGCACCTGCCATCCCCGAGTCATGCCCGCATGGAAACTAATTAGAAGACCATCAAACAACCCAGCGCCCGCCCCGGTCCAAGTCCGTAGCCCCTCTGGTATGAAGCCAACCAGTACTAAGCGTAGCCGAAGCCGAGCAAAAGACCAACCCAACCAGGTTCCTCGTCCAACAAATATAAAATCACTACCGCCCGGTCTAAACACCATCCTGCAACACCTCCACCACAGTAGAAAACCAACAAAACCAAAACAAATATAAACTACAGGCGACACGATGGCAGAGAGGAGGTGACCAACATGTCCACCTCTCGCATCCGCATGCCAGGCCGTCGACCCCATGAACCCACTTTGCCAAGTGCCTCCGGAGAGCGTAATGGTGAGGAGGACCTGCACCTGCTGCCCGTCCCCCAAAACAAACATATAAACAAAAGAAATATATACAGGTGGTGACAGACCTAAATGGTCAGTGGGACCTATCTCCCACCCATGGTGCCTTGCCCCCGCCAGCCATACCCATTGCCAAACCAAAGAAACCAAACAATCCCCACGAAACCCAGCACGCAAGACCCAAACAAGTCCAACCAGGTGGTCGCAACCCACTATCCGCACAGGTGGCCATCAGCCAACCAGTCCATCGGGGAGCTTTACAGCACGCAGCAGCTTGGCCCAGCAGCCCAAGCCAGACCAGAAACACTTAAATAGACATCACCCAACCTGACGCATGTCCGACCGGTGCTTGCAGGTGCCTCCCCCCCCCCAATCAGCCCCCCCCAAGCCCCTCACACTAGGTGCCACAGAGCCCATCCGGCCCCATCAGCCCCTCAGACAGATTAACCATCCGACAGCCACAGGACAGCTATACCTAACCCCATCAGGTAGCCATTGGTCTTGGCAATACGAACAGAGCCCCAACCTCCAGCACTGTATAGCCGAGGGGTGCCCACCAGCCACAGCCGTGAGCCACAAACGAGGCAGCACCAATATCCGAAGGCACCAGCACCAGCCACACCATCCAACCCAGCCGAACCAATATCCAACCGAGTCGGGAAAGAGTAAGCAGAGCCAGCCAAAGCCAGCCCCACAGGTCCGGCAACAGGCACGGACCGAACAATGGGCAAGAGGCATCCCCAACTGACGCGACAAGAAGGGAGAGGGCGAACGAACAGAAGGAGACAAACAGAAGGTAGGCCCCACTTGCAATGGGTGAAGCCATCAACTACAGACCACAACCGAACCACCCAAATGCACAGACAATGCGAGTGTCCGGCAGCCAATCGTCCCGCACCACCCCAGGTAGCAATGAATAACCACACCAGGGGGTAAGATTTTTGACGGTCAAAGCCATCGCCACTGTAGCGAGGAGGTGACACCTGACTGGAGCACCGTATATGCCGCAAGGACAAAACTTCCAAGGGAACAGTGATAAACAACATCGCAGGATTCCGACCGTAGAAACATGTAGTAACGAGGAGGGGGGAGCCGGCGAGGCCCCCTCCCCAGTGGATTGATGCAGCTGGTACGACCTGTTGATACTTGGGAAGGTCATCAGTCTAACCCAAGGGCATTTTGTATCGCGAGAACTAAGGACTCCGTTAAAACCCAACAAAAGACATGAGCTGGCAGAAAGAACGACACGGGTGATCCCTCCATACACAATGTTCAATCCCCCCAATTGAACGCGAAACCTGTGAGTAGACGATAGACAGGAAGCCGTAGAGGTTTTACCGAAAGGGGCTCGTATGCGACAGTGATGAAAGGCTCGAAGTGACAGTATCGTGAGAGACCATCAAGCGACGAAACGAGAAGCAAACAAGTAGTCCGCCATGCAATACCTAACAGACCTCAACACCAAAGACCCCAGGAACTACTGAGTGAACTCAGATATCTCCCTCAGAATCCAAGGCATCAAGGCCCACCATGATGGCGAAAGAAACGCTCGGGACGAAGCGACAGCAAGGACGAGGAAAAGTACTTAGAACAAAGCGTGAAGAACCTATCCTCCTCTGCCACATCGGACTCCTTATATAGTATTCTTCCTACCCATAGTCATGTGATCCAAAGTGGTCACATGTGTGAAATCAAATTATAACAACCTAATCATGTGACCAAAATGGTCACATGCTCAAAACCCATGACCTCATAGCAAGATCATGTGCAAAAACTCATAAACTAATCATAACACAATAAACAAGTCATATGACTCAACTGAGTCATATGCGTGAAACCCATGACCTCATAACTAGGTCATGTGCGAAATATAAATCCTATGTGCAAGGCATACCCGCAAGGCACGCTCATAAGGCACACTCGTCAGGTGCACATCCCATGACTCATATTTGCGCCATGTACGAAAGTATCACAAATCCCACACATAACAAATCATCTGACTCGAATGAGTCATTTGTGTAAAACAATAACATACCTGTGACTCATAACTATGTGTCACATGAAAACCATTTCCTCGCCAAGCCACATTCATGACATTGTGTCTGAATTCTGCTTTCTGTCCAACCTGATTTTTCAAAACAAAAGTCATGACTACTGGAGGTGATTGAAGGGCATCATCATCTCTGCCTTTTCTTTCCCAAGTTTCACTGCGAACTAATCTGGATTGAGTACAGATGGGGAGGAGCAAAGTGGTTAACAAGGAAAAATAGCTAATACAATTGGCCATCACTTGTAAAAGCTGTTTCTAAAGCCTTAGAAGATATATCTTCTCTCTTAATCCTTAAATACTGGTGGAAAAGTACTCATATACTCAACGCTTACAATGATGTGTTAAAGTATAGAACTTCATAATTTACTAATGTTGTATATAAAAACCACCGGTATGTTTCTTTAAGATAAAAAAAATTAGGAGTTTGTACATTAAATTCAATTTTATTTACATTTCTTATTTTGCTATTTACACTCATTTCGGCCTCGGCCCGATTGGCCTGATCGGTTGTCACACAATTCTTGTTTCATCGGAGGTCCCACCTTTAGGCGCTTTCCACCGTATTGCTTAAAATGTCCCCTTAGAGATGAATAATTATCAGTGATCCCATGCGTCCCGGGCAGGTGTTTCAGGCTGCAGGGCAAGGGTGTCCGTCTTTTGGAAACGATGGCCGTCTAAGAGGGTGACTGCAGGGCCCTGTCATCCTCAATATGATGGTAACACAAAAATTGTTCCTGCAGGACGCCCATTACCTGTAGGGCCCGCGAGTCAACGCCCGTCACCTGTGGGGCCCGCCCATCTGTTACACATTTCTCTTCTATGATTCGCACAGTCCACCAAATTTCATGACATCTAGAGTATGGTGGTTGTCTGTCGCTACAGAAGGCAATGAATAGTGCAGTATGTATGTAAATAATTTGTGGAGGTAATATATCTTAGGAGGAACTGGTGACTACCAGTTAATGGTAGATAGGATTCCATTATAAATACCTGATATCTCTGACTTTCAGCAAGTTTCTCAACCTGGATTGTTAATCCTTATATGGTTGTTTGCATTCTTTCTATTTGTTTCTTCAAACTAAATTCACCTATTTCTCTGTTCTTGAGGACAATTTCTCACAATTTCACTAAAACTTCGGCCAGTAATGTCAATATGAGAAGCACTCTCACACTCATCCGCAGGTAGTCAAAGCTCGCTACAATCTAATGACTCTGTTTCACAGATTTTACCATCATACTCAGGCTTTTCCAGGCATTCAAGGTACCAGTATGATTTCGAGATGGCTAATGATTACTTTACCAAAAGTAATGCTCTAAGCTCTATGCCCTCTGATCTTCTTACCCCCACTCTGGGTAGTAATTTATCAAATGGAATGAATCCACCATTGAATGGTGTAAGCAATCAACAGAGCCATGAGATCTCCGGCTCCACTATTCCTGGATCCTTTGAAGGCAATATTTCACACATACACCTTGGAGTTCCCGCATCCTACCTTCTACCAAAGAAGGCACGTAAAAGACATTGCTGGTTGCCTGGAAATGGTACGGAAGTGTTTGATAAAGGGAAATGGCACTGGAAATGTACCCACTCTATGTATCTTTCTTTAAACATTTAAATTCTAGCAACTTTGTAAAGGTTCTGGCTAAGGGTTACAAAATCTATGAGTATTAATATTTTCAAATAATGCCAACCTATGTCCATCACACCGTGCGCCAATTTATAGTAACTCGTCAACTAAGAATATGAATTACCACCTTGTATAACGACATGCAGTTAATAAGGAGTTTCCAGATTGTGGGCTTGAGTGAAGCCAAGTTGCAAGAAACTCAAGTATAGAAGCTACCTTGAGCCGAACTCCAGTACCAGGAATGTGATTTAATAGCGATATTTTTAAGAACATGCTTATACACTAGATCTACGGTTACTCAGCAGAAGTGTTCGTGAAACTGGTCTCAGATGACTAAGATGCCTCACCAAAATGCCACCTTTCAATGAAGTGTAAAGTTGATCGTAACCGTTCATTCCATTGCAACTATGACCATTCACAAATCTACACCCACCAAAGCCTCCTTTGCCTAATTGATTAATTTATTAATTTCCTCTACCTTTTTTACCAATGGTTAAGCATTCTGGAAATAGGAAGTATGCCACAAAAAAAAGACCCCCATCTAAAGCCACATGGAGAGAAATGAGCCTCAGAGAGAAGGGTACGATAATTGCCTTTTTCTACTACCTCCAGAACATTGCCTTGGTGGCTCAAATTATTAGATGCCTATGGACAACAGTTAAGAGCTTTCTTTTCTGGGCATGTGAATGCCAATCTCTTGAAAATCTCCCTCGCCCCAGTCTCACCCCCATTTTGAGTGGTCAACAGCGTCATACAATTATACACCCAGCCAAGTCCAACTGGAAAATGACCAGATGTACCTTCAGGGATTACTATGTACCCTGTGTTTCTCTTGATACTGATAACTCTTTGTGCTACGCAGTGTGACTGGATATGATTGCCTACTAAATTTGCCTGCAGAGTGGACTAGGTACTCAGAGAAGCAAACATTAAAAAATAGATAGCCAAGTCAAGACCTAGGCTAAAGCCTAATCATGTGGCTAAGAGATTGAGATGGGCTACAGCTCATCGGGACTGGACAGCTGAGGATTTTGAATGGGTGATTTGGAGTGATGAGTGTAGTGTGGAGAAATCTAAGGATCCAAAGCAACAATAGGTATTCAGAAAACCTGCAGAGAAGTGGTTGGCTGATTGTGTACACCCGAAGAAGAAGGATAAGGAATCTCGCTTATAGTTTGGGAATGCTTTTGGGGTAAAAGAAAAGGTCCATTAGTTCCTATTACTCAAACTATCAATAAGATCAGGTATGTTAGACTTTTGAGAAGATATCTTTTTCCTGTTATTCATCAAATGATTTCCTTTAGTATACAACTTGAAGATGTTCTTTTTCAGCAAGATAATACTCCTGTCCACAAGGCATATATCATTATAGATTGGTTGGAGAGAAACAGTATTGAGGTTGTGGACCACCCCCCTGATTCCCCTAATTTAAATCCTATTGACCATATATAGGTTGAGCTTAAAAAGCGATTGCACCAGCAGTATCCAAGGATTGCAGATACTCCAGGAGGAAAAGAAGCTGTTAGGAGAAGACTTGCACATGTATTACCATTGGTTTGAGAGACAATTCCTGAGGAGTTTTTTGAGAAGTTGTGGAAATCAATGGCTGGTAGAGTGGCTGCTATTTTAGAAGCAAGGGGAAGTTATACAAAATATTAGCTAGTTTAATTTATGGCAGGTCAATTGACTGGTGAATGTCGAGAGTTGCCAGTGGTTGTTGATCGTGAACTTAAACTCGAACGCACGCATACCCATTGACAACCCTACCGGCACTACTAGACCATATGGTGCAACGGCTATTAAACATTGTCTCTGATCATGAACACTTCTGCCAAGTAACTGTATGTAACAAATACCTCCTTTACTGCTGTCGAGGATAAAACCTTTCAGATTCTCTTAATGTACTTGCTTATTTACATCTGTATCGCCATAATTCCATTATTGTATCTTGTTCATTCAGGTTTGCCTTTATATTGAGTTATACTTACATGTATATACAGATCTTGCAATCAAATGGGTTACAAAATATTTTCCTGAAATCAAGTTCCACTAAAACGAATTGGGTAGTATCACTATATCATAAGTCCACATGTATAATCGCAGTGTATTTACAACTATTGCCATTTCGTATCTATTTGAACTTCAATTTATGGAGCTCACCAAATCACCGATTCTTTCTGAGAATAGTCAGCCATTGGGTAACAGAAAGTGGGGAGCTACAATCCACTACCTTGGGTTTTCGGCGGTTTTATGGGTTCCAGAGTGGGGCTAACATTACTGAAACTTTATTAAATGTATTAGATCATTACCAGATTATAGCAAAGTGGGGTTACATAACAACAGATAACACAACAAATAAAGACTCTGCTCTTGCCGAGTTAGCAACCCTACTAGCTGTTTGGCATATGGAGTTTAAACCGCAAATATCCCATGTACACTGTTTCGGTCACATAGTTAACCTAGTAGTTAAATCCTTTGTCTAGGGAGCGGATTGGAAGGCCTTCGAAGTAGAAGTGAGTTAAGATATGGAGCGAAACAAAGAATGTGAGGAAAGGTCACATAGAGAATGGCAAAAATGAGGTGCAATGGGTCAGCTACATAACATAGCTACTTAGATCTTAAGGACACCACAGCGTAGGGATAGATTTATGTAAAAGGTTCATCAAATTCACGGAGAAGCTTACAGGGGTCCTTAGTTACCGTTAATTGGTAATTTGAGTGTTTGGTCCAGCGATGCAGATGCTATAGATCCTGCTTTTGAGCCTTGAGATATACTATATGAGTTTGTCGATATTGTGATATCCGAGGAAAGTCAAGCAGAAAACCGACAGAATTTAGCAAATCCTACTCTACCACCTATTGGACAACTCTCCCATAGTGAAGTGGTCATACTGGACCAGATTACTCTTTATGAATTTACACTTGACGATTAGGTAGATTTAACATCAATTCTCTTTATTCTAAAATCTTTTCGTGTACAGTTGTGTCAGAAAAGTCTACATACCTGTTAGGAATACCAGAACCCGATACCTAGGAACCACTCTAAGTAGGGTAACCCCACTCGGAATCGGAATCTCTGGTCTCCCACACCCCCCTCCGGCTCCCTTATGGGGCCCACGCATTATCATATATATTAATCTCAGTTGTGTCCTGTGACTATATTACCACAGAATTGAAGGTATTGGAATAACACCATATACGTTATGGCTGTCCATCCGACCGGATCCTGTTCGCAGGATATATGAGAGGAGACATTCGGCTAAGCCTGGGAAGTGGAACGGAGTAATTCCGTCAACTACTCAGAGAGTTACATGGCTTCAAAGACATGACACCTTTGGTATGGGCCATAAGTAACAGGACGATTTCGCACAAAGAGATGGTATCAAATGGTAAAGGATCTCTACTAGAGACCAATATATTTACATCCATCAGAAGAGTCTAAACCTCTAAAAGACACTACCAAAGAAGCCAACGAACTTCACAGAATGTTGCAACTGGGTTTCGGGACACGTCGTAGCCATGGAGTGATTCCCAAGACTACAATGGTTACTAAAACCTACTACCCAGAGAGCAACCAAGGGTTGCCGACCGAGGGATCAATTACCAATCTGGCGGAATAGCTTCCTGCAAGTTAATAGGAAGTCATCCAGAGACAATCTATTGGTTGGGTATGGAGTTACAAAGGATCGAAGTCCGACGACCTACAATGGTTGTAATGACGACCACCTTTGCAGATATAGCTGTGAATAAAACTGATCATTTTATCAATGGCGAAGATAATTGAGGCCAACTCAGTTCGAGTGAAGAACTAGGCCATAAGTCCAAAGACTCTGCTAATCGAGATATTACTATTGGGGACAGCACGTTTCCTAAGAAGAAATATCGTAATGACTGAAGTGGGTGTGATGGTTATCAGGGTCCACAGGTGTTCACACCTTGGAAGAAAACTCAATGTCGCAAATTACGATTAAAGAAGTACATAAATGTATGATAAATAGATGTAGTCCGCGAATACTCAGATGTGGAATATAAATATTGAAGTGCCTCCCAAGCTTTAGACATCATCAAGCAAGGGAGAAGAGACCTTAACAATATAATATTGTTTTTACGATTCTACCCTACATTACGTATTTTACTTCGCTCATAGTAGTCATAAACGAAATGAGTAAAGTCCGAGTCTTCCTAGACAATCTCCGTCTATAAAAACAAATCTCGATTGGCCTAGACAACCTTGAAGTCTATCAAGTTGTCTCCGCCTAACAATACCCCTCACTCCAATGGCACTACTTCTATAAATGATGATATTGACCACAACAAAAAAACAGATATGCGTATAATTTTAAAATAGATAATTGTAGAAATAGTAAAAAACAGTTTTCCAATGCTACTATTTTGTATGGCTTCTATCTGTATCTAATACAGCCTGAAGTCTCTCAAATATCCTCTGAATCCATCCATCAAATGTCACCTGAGAAATAAGGTCCCACTCTTCCATTGCTGCCTGAAATAATTCAGTAGCACTATGGGGCCTTCTCTCAACCTTGGAGAATCGCTTTCTGAGTGCTCTTTTTAGAATTGCCTAAGTATTCTCAACAGGATTGAGATCTGTTAGGTTGGGAGGCCAAGCCAATCTTTGATATCTACAGTCCTCTTGTAATTTTTTGCTTTCTGCTCCATTATGCCATGATGCATTATCAGCAGCCATATAGATAGTTTTAGGAGCTCTTTCTATGGCTTCTATGAAGGAGATAAGGTAGGGTTGGTGAATCTCAGTTGCATATTGGTGGGAATTGAGACCAAGTCTGTCTCTTTTGTTGGTTCTTTCTTCCTCAGTCCTCTTCCTCACAAGAATGAGCTCAGTCCTCCCTCCATACATCATTGCAGCATATACAACTATATTGGTACACCCTGACTTAAAGCTAGGCTTTAAGTTATTTTCTTCCAACTCTTCACCTGGTCTAAATCTGATCTTTCTTCCCACTGGATTTGGGTCATATTCAATTGTAGCTTCATCCACAAAAACCACCCATTTCCAAACTCTTGTCCAGTTCCTGCTCACTCCAGCAAACTCCCTTCTCTTCATCCTCTGTCCTTTTCTCCAAAAAGGCTTTTTCCTAGGTATCCTAAGCTTAAATCTAGCTTCTTTGCATATCTTGCTCATAGTATCTTAGCCAAGTCCGATATTGGCTTTTTGAGTAATATCCCTTAGGGCTAAATTAGGCTCAGCATCAATAATATCAAGAATTAATTGCCTTTTAGCATCAGTAATCTTGGTTGGTCTGCCTGATCTGGTGGTATCATGGGTGTTTACATCTCTGGATTTCGCATTTTTTGACTACTGTTGAAACAGTTGACTTGGAGAGGTTCATAAGCTTTGAAATTTTACCATACTCCATATCAGTATGTTTATAGAGGGTACAGATTTCGATTTTCTGGTCTTCTCTGAGAGTTTGGGAGTATGGTAGTACCATGGCAAGGGGTAATGTTGAGGTGATCATTGGTTGCTGTATTGCCAAGCAGGAGTATGTAGACTTTTCAGATACAACTGTACTTACCTTACAGCTTCAAGGAACTGGGACGGGTAGAAATCACTTGAATACCTACTTAACCTAGGTACTCCCTGTGATGGATGATCTGCTTACCTATTTGGAAAATGCAAAAGTTCTTAATTCAGATAGCTCTGTTTATAGTATTCAACTATTAACATCACTCAATCACTCATGAGCAGTCCTTGATAAGTATACTCTACATTATTATTTCCTAAACTGCCATGCTATTCAATCCAAAAATCTAACTAAAGTGTAACAATAGATACTACTGATTAGCTGATCTTCTGGCCGCACTGTATACTGCAGTTACCCTTGATCGGGATAAGAAACTCAAGAATTTTCAGCTTAACTACAGTTACTCGGCAGAAGTGTTCATGATCTGAGACAGTGTTTAATTGCAATTGCACTATATGGTAGGGCAGTGCCAGTGGGGTTGTCAACAGGCGTGTGCATGTACAAGTTCAACATTCAACGGTCAATTGACCTGCTATAAATTAAACTAGATAATATTTTGTATAACGACCCCTTGCTTCTAAAACTACAGCCACCCTATCAGGCATTGATTTCCACAACTTCTCAAAAAACTCCTCAGGAATTGTCTCCCAAATCAATGGTAATACATATGCAAGTCTTCTCCTAGCAGCCTCTTTTCCTCCTGGAGTATCTGCAATCCTTGAATACTACTGGTGCAATCGCTTTTTAAGCTCAACTCATACATGCTCAATAGGATTTAAATTAGGAGAATCAGGGGGGTGGTCCACAGCCTCAATACTGTTTCTCTCCAACTAATCCATAATAATATATGCCTTGTGAACAGGAGCCTTATCTTGCTGAAAAAGAACATCTTTAAGTTGTATACCAAAGAAAATCATTTGATGAATAACAGGAAAAAGATATTTTCTCAACATTCTAACATACCTGATCTTATTGATAGTTTGGGTAATAGGAACTAATGGACCTTTTCTTTTACCCCAAAAGCACCTCCAAACCATAAGCGAGATTCTCTTATCCTTCTCCTTCGGGTGTACACAATCAGTCAACCACTTCTCTGCAGGTTCTCTGAATACCTATTGTTACTTTGGATCCTTAGATTTCTCCACACTGCACTCATCACTCCAAATCACCCTTTCAAAATCCTCAGCTGTCCAGTCCCAATGAGCTGTAGCCCATCTCAATCTCTTAGCCACATGATCAAGCTTTAGCCTAGGTCTTCACTTGGCTATCTATTTTTTAATGTTTGCTTCTCTGAGTACGAGGTCCACTATGCAGGCAAATTTAGTAGGCAATCATATCTAGTCACTCTGGGTAGCACAAAGAGTTACCGGTATCAAGAGAAACACCAGGTGCATAGCGATCCCTGAAGGTACATCTGGTCATTTTCCAGTTGGACTTGGCTGCCTGTATAATTGTGCGACACTGTTGACCACTGAAAATGGGGGTGCGACCAGGACGAGAGAGATTTTCAAGAAATTGGCGTTCACATGCCAGGACAAGAAAACTCTTAACTGTGGTCCATTGGTGTCTAATAATTTGAGCCTCCAAGACAAAGTTCTAGAGGTAGTAGAAAAAGGCGATTATCATGCCCTTCTCTGCAAGGCTTATTTCTCTCCAGGTGGTTTTAGATGGGGGTCTTCTTTTTGTGGCATACTTCCTATTTCCAGAATGCTTAACCATTGGTAAAAAAGGTAGAGGAAATTAATAAATTAATTAATTAGGTAAAGGAGGCTTTGGTGGGTGTAGATTGGTGAATGGTCACTGTGGCAATGAATTGAACGGTCACGATCAACTTTACACTTCATTAAAAGGTAGCATTTTCGCAAGGTACCTTAGTCATCTGAGACCGGTTTCATGAACACTTCTGCCAAGTGACTGTAGATCAATCATCGAGATTAGATTGAATTAGCAAATACTGAAAGCAAAAACCTCTAGCAATCCAAATACTAATTTCTCCCACAGTATATAGATACTACTATCCTATCACGCTCATTAATTGGGCCCTCTTCCTCTCTGCAGTCAGACAGCTATACAGTGAGTATTTTAGCACTGGATGACACACTTGCACAATGGAAGTAGAAAAAGAGAGCTGGCCTCACCCATATTGAGATAGATCAATTTGATTGGTTCCAGATCACGGAGGAGGTTGCAGAAGTTTCTGACATCATTGTCTATTGGGCTACGCAGTTAAAAAGTTCACATTGGGTACAATAATCACAGATGGTCCTTGAGATCCATAGCATAGCTGCTATGTCTTCTGAGATTGAATAGATATTTAGTAGGTAAGTTATTCCGTAAACAACAGATATCACTTTGGTAATTCTAGCTAATTGAATATAATTGCTATAGACTAGTGGAAAAAATTTAATTACTGACCGTCGAGGACAATTAGGAGAAGAGGTTATTGAAGCTATAGAATATATGAAATTGTAGTGGAAGGCAGGGTTGATTCCGGAGGAGAGACTATTAGAGGTGAAAACCATGGTTCACGATCTTGAGACCCATGAAACAGGAATCTCACAGGGAAGGCATGAAGGATTTAGGGTACCCTCCAGTGATTCTGATACAGGCAGGCCATCAGATGTTGGAATCAATATGTCCGGTAGTTAGTAGTCTGTGTACAGTCGTGTCCGGAAAGTTTTCGTACCCCTGAGGTGCAACCCCGCAACACCTCATCACCACAACAACCCTTCTTACCATGGCTCCTCCACATAATCTAAGAGTAAGAGAAGACCTGAGTAAGGAAATTTATACTCTGTATAAACATACAGATATGGGATATGAGAAAATCTCTAAGTCTTTAGGTATATCCAAGGCAAATTTTCAGTCTGTGGTCAAAAGAGCTAAATCTAGGGGTGGAAACACTCACCATGTAAAAAGAGGTGAAAGACCAACCAAGATTACCGACATAAAAAGAAAGATAGTAGAGTCAGTTTTCAATGCTGAGCCTCATTTAGTGTTGTGTGACATTACCAAAAAAGCGAATATTGGTCTTGGTAAAACTACTATTGATAAGATCATATCAGAAGCTGGTTTTAAGCTTCTGATACCAAGGAAAAAGCCTTTTTGGAGAAAAGGACAAAAGGAGAAAAGAAGGGAGTTTGCTAGGAGAAGGAGGAACTGGAAAGAGGCATGGAATTGGGTTGTTTTTGTGGATAAAGCCACCTGTGTTTATGATCCAAATCCAACAGGCAGAAAGGTCAGAGTTAGACCTGATGAAGAGTTGGAAGAAAAAAACTTAAATCCTAGCTTTAAGTCTGGAAGGACTAGCATTGGAGTATATGCTGCAATGATGAAGGGAGGAAAGACTGAGTTAATTCTTGTGAGAAAGAGGAGGGAGGAGGAAAGAACCAGCAAAAGAGGCAGACTCGGCCTAAACTCTTACCAATATGCAACTGAAATCCACCAGCCTTACCTTATCCCTTTTATAGAAGGTCTGAATAGACCTTCTGACAATATCTACCTTGCTGCAGAGAATGCTTCCTGGCATGGTAGTGAGGAAAATCGAAAATTGGAAGTAGACTGTAGTTACTAAAAACTCCCTTGGCCACCCAACTCACCAGATCTCAATCCTATTGAGAACACATGGGCACTACTCAAAAGAGCCCTTACCAAGTGATTCTCCAGACTGGAAAAAAGGCAGCAAAGGAAGAGTGGGATTTAATTCCACAAGAGAAGTTGGATGGATGGATGGATAGGATGCCTGAGAGAATGCAAGCTGTACTGGATGCAAATGGAGGCCATACAAAATGGTAATAATGTTCTTTTATTGTCTACTAGCAATACTATCATGTTTTCTTTAATTGAATTCGTTACATTTTTTTGAAATTTATGGTTGGGGATTGTGGTTGTGCTGTTGCCATGCGAGGGTATTGTCCGGGGACACAATTAACTAGCTCTCAATGGCAATAGCAACGCTCCCCTCCTCATCACCCCGCTCCTTCAACACTTCCTAAAGAAATTGCTCTACACCAATATTTTACCAAACCAATTTACTTAATTTTTGTTTTCAATAAACTATGCATCCTATTCTTCGCAGTCATGCCAAACAGCCTATTCCCTCCAAGCACCTTTCTGAGTTTACAAGGGGACGAATTCTCAGGTTACACGAGCCTCAGATGACAAATCACCAAATTTCCCACTACCTTGACATTCTTCTCAGTACTGTTAAAAGCACATTTGCAAAGAGAGATCAAGAGGGCAAGAAGAATGAAGGTAGAGGAAGACATCCTAAAACTACCAAGTTGCAGGATGATGTTATGGTAGAGGCAGCTCTCACAAATCGCCATACCAGCTACTCTGAGATTGCTGAGAGAGTGGCTCCCAATGTTTCTGCTAAGACTGTGAAGAGAAGACTTACACAAAAGCTTCTTAAAAAGTGGATGGCACAAGAGAGGGTTCATTTGGATGGGGATCTAGCTAAAAACAGATTGGAATAAGCATTAGCCCATAGGAATTGGACAAGGCAGATGTGGATAAGGAAGGCAATGTGAGAGGATGAGGTAGCTGTGGAGAGGGGAGGAGGAAAGAGAAGAAAATGGTTATTTAGATGTCTAAAAGAAAAGTGGAATAAGGATTGTATTGAACCTACTACTAGGAAAGGAGAGAGAAAGATTAGTCAGATGATGACTGGTTGTTTCTATGGTCAAACTCATGGTCTTTTTTTACCTATTTTTCCTGATCCTACTTCTGCTGGAGGTGGAGTGACTGGAAAGTCAATTATTGATGTTTATGATCAATATGACTTTCCAGCGATATGGGAGAATATCAAGGAGCATGTTGGAGAGGAAGAGGTATTTTTGATCATTGACAATGCTAAGACTCACTTGCCTTTCAGGAGATGGCTCAGGAGAAATTCTATTCATCTATCTAAAATGGCATCTTGGTCCAGCCGACATAGCGGTGAAATCTATGTATCTTCGCGAGTGCTCCCTTAGGGGCATCAACACCGTCATCCTCATCGTAACCCTGATCGTAGACATTACCATCGGCCTCGGTCTCAACCGCAGAGAACAGGGTCCTATCCGTGGTACTGAGGGAAGGAGTATGGAATCCTACCCACCAGACGGGCGCCTCCTGATACATGGGCTTCATGGGGTTCTGCTCAAGAGTGGAGCGTTGATCGAACACGATGTAACATCTAGGTCGGCACTTGAAACTGAACGACTTCTCCTTGACAGACATGCCGGGCGCACACCTCAAGAACTTGGGACCTGTATCGTACAGTATCCGGCGATAGTGACGTTTGTTCTTGGCTGAGAATCCTATGCATTCCCCGTTGCGTTCCTGTTGGTCGTACAATAGGGGACCGTCGAGCTGCTCCAGGGCGTTGACAGCGCCAGCGTAAGCAATGGGTACAACCCCCACCAAATTGGGAGTGGGGAGCGGAGTATTGTTGGGGGGGAAAAGAAGACGATGGAACAATGTCCAACCAGGCGCCATCAATGACTGTTTACTAAAACATATCACATGTATGTATATCGGACGACGCCATGTGAGACGGAAATTGATGGAAAGTTTCTGAACCTTGATAATGGGATGATAACGTAGATGCTTGCGCTCCTCGATCTCTGATGTCATAACATCCGCCGTGGCCCCAGTATTGCCCAAACGATGATGACCGGCACGGATGATTTGCCAAGTAGGGAGAAGAAAATTGCGATAGTCACCCACAGTGGGGGCTGTGACGACATAGTGACTCTGATCCTCTGTGGACTCTAGGGAACCTCTCGGGATGGTGCTATGCCAACTGATGTGCTTGCGGTGCGCTACGGCAGCTCGCACCTTATGGCGGAAACGCCCGGACAGCATCTTTTTCTAATAGCGAAGATAGTACAGCGACTATAGTACAGACGACGAAAAGGGTAACGACGACAACGAACACCGTAATAACGACGTCGATAATACCTCATACCCTCCTCCGATTCGGAATCCGATGGAATGTCCTCCAGCGTATGATAGACCTCCAGATGATGTTGACCTAAGTATGACTCACTGACAGATAGGGCCGATTCACTCTGTGATGTTTGGTATGACTTGTCTTGTTGACTCAAAGGTGTGTGTGTGTGTGTGTATGTGTGCGCAAAAAGAAAAAAAAAAAACAGGGAAGAGTGGGAGTGGTGAATATTTATGATGCAAATGCGCACACAGACCCCTGTCACAACAACCAAACAATCAAAAGAGGAAACCTTGGCGTAGAGTCCTACCACTCCCACTCCGACTATAATATTAAATAGTGGGAGTGGGAGCACATGACAACCATTGGGAGTGGTACGTACCTCACTTAGGATATAATGGGACACGTTTCCGCCGTTGCGAAGGATTCAGTCCAACAATCGAACCACCACCACCATGTCTCCCATCGATAAAATACCAAACCTCTCTCTTCATGCTTCCCCGATACTTCCTGAGACTCGTCCTCCTGCTGTTGCGAATAATAGTGAATGTTCCGTATGCCCTTCGACCGATCCCGACACACCGAGCGATATGAGCGAACTACCTCTCCTCGAACGCAAACTATCGCTGATACCAACACCGACCCAATGGAAGAAACGGAAGGCGGAAGGCGAAGCTGTGAAAGTACTCCTCAACATGATAGACGGGACCCCGATACCATCGTCACCACCTCGACTCCAATCGATTGGTCACCCATCCCGCAACCTGAACCGAGTTCCCGGCTAGTAGCAACACCTGACCTCAGAACAATTGTCCGACCCGTTCCTCGCAGAAGAATCTGTACAAAATACCTGCTGGTCATGTACCCCTGTTGTGACGATCTCCTGCCTGAACCGATTATCAACGCTTGCAGACAACGTGGTCTTCACCTCGTACTTGGACAGGAACGTTACGCAGATGGAGGAATTCATTACCACGCTCTTGTTTGTCGAATGGACGGAAAACGGTTCGAAACCACAAACATGCGATGTCTCGACATGGAATTCGGGGGCCGCATTTATCATCCAAACCTCCAAACAGTTTAGCGAACTCCTGAAAAAGCGTGGGATTACTGCTGGAAGGAAGGACGGGTGCTCGTACAGGATTTCGAGAGGGAAGATTGTAGGGGACCCGGTACAGGAAAATCTAAGGATAGAGATGCGTTGCTTGGATGTTTCGCTGCAGAAACTAAGGATCAAGTGAGTAAACCCCCTCACCAGCCCCCCTGAACAGGTGGTCGATACAGAAAGACCTTGTATATTCCTCGTTGTTGTTTATTTGCATTAGAATCATTGGGGGAGGATATACATGTCCCGGGGACTAAAGGCTGACAGGGATGAAAAACAGTTTCTCGAGAACGTCAGTAGCGTGGCTCCGAGACTTTATCTCGGTAGCTATAATAACGTTCGCCTGGTAGCGGAGAAACATTATCCGACCGTAGACAATGTATATAGATCTCCTTATCCTGCTGAGAGTTGGGATTTGCCTTCAGATTTGGTGATTTGGTGTAATCGTTTCCTTTCATTGTATCGCGAAGATTCGTGTAGGGGTATCCTTGGTTTACGACCTTTGGCCTTGATCTTATACGGTCCTACAAGGACTGGTAAGACCGAATGGGCGCGGAGTTTAGGGTCTCATATTTTCTTTTCGGGTTTCTGTAACCTTTCCTTATATCGCGAGACTTACAAGTATGTGGTTTTTGGTGATGTGGAATTTACGCGTATGGATGTATTTAAATGTTAGTTTGGTTCACAGGCTGAGTTCACCAGTACGGACAAGTACTGTCGGAAAACTCCGATAGTTCACGGTCACCCGGTTACAGGTTGCTTTAACCATGACCCTTGCTTAGTGAACTGGGCCGATGCGGAATGGATGGATGGGAATTGCGTGTTCTTTAATTTAATCGACAAATTGTATCGTAGTTAAATGATACTCTCTAGGGGAATGTGACAGAGGAGGGGGCTTCGCCCCCTATCCCATCTGTAGCACTTCCTCCAGACGGTATTTACCACCATTGGAACCCACCACCAACCTAAAGAGAAGAAAATGGGTATTTAGATGTCCAAAAGAAAAGTGGAATAAGGATTGTGTTGAACCTAGTGCTAGGAAAGGAGAGAGAAAGATTAGTCAGATGATGACTGGTTGTTTCTATGGTCAAACTCATGGTCTTTTTTTACCTGTTTTTCCTGATCCTACTTCTGCTGGAGGTGGAGTGACTGGAAAGTCAATTATTGATGTTTATGATCAATATGACTTTCCAGGGATATGGGAGGATATCAAGGAGCATGTTGGAGAGGAAGAGGTATTTTTGATCATTGACAATGCTAAGACTCACTTGCCTTTCAGGAGATGGCTCAGGAGAAATAGAATTTCTCTGATGGAAATTCCTCCCTATTCACCAGACCTCAATCCAATTGAAAATGTTTGGTCTCTGGTGAAAGACAAGCTTCATAAGCACTATCCTGAGCTGTTTCTCCTGAAGGGCCCTGTCAATGAGATCAAAAAAATTATAGAGGAGGCTATCACTCATTGTTGGGAACTTCTGGACCCAAAGGTTTTTGATACTTTGGCAGGATCAATGGTAGATAGGGTGGAAGCAATTATTAAGACTGATGGATGGTATACTAAATATTAATTTCTACTATGTATTTATATTTTTTAATTTTCTTTTGGGTTTTCATGATAGTGGGTTGGTGGGGGAGTGTGGTTGTCATCACCGAAGATTTTCCGGCCGTTGACAGCTAGTTAATTTTGTCCCCGGACAATACGAAAAATTTCCGGACACGACTGTACACGCCTATTGATTAAGTATTTATCACTCAGAAAAGATATCTGCACATGCGAGCTATATTGTTATCTTTCAGTCTTTAGTGACTATACATACACCAATACTGTGGGCCTCTAAGAGGATGATAGACGGGCCCTACGGTTCTCAATTTCTCTGTAACACTAAAATTGTTCTTGTAGCACTCGTCCGTGGCTTACAGGGCCCACCCTTCACCCCCAAGGATCCTCATTCACCCACCGAGCCCGCCCGTCACCTGCAGGGCCCGCCCGTCATCTCACGTTGCACAACACCTTCCGCAACCTGAGACACCTGTAGTCCCGCCAGTCCGTCTCGGGCTATCCTTCGGACGGACGCCAAGATACCCGTCCGTCCCGTCCACCCCCAAAGACAGACGGACTGGACGCTTGGGTTCACTGATAATTATAGAATGCAATATGATTCTCCTAAGGGATAGCTATCAGTACATCTTTATTTTTGAAAATGTTTTGCGGAGTAATTTCTGCGACCATTATTGTTTTTCCCTGAGCCTAACATTAGGACTTTTTGAGCATTAAAAAAATTAGTTAAAATTTATATAGCTCTACGAATACCCCATCCCTGGGACCAGAATTTTTAAGCTAGTTATTTGATGTTTTCACACCATGTGGTTTGCACCTGGGGAACCACTTGTGCCCTTCTAAATACCACTTTCGTTTTTAGAGCGATGACGCGCCAAACATGCTGCTACCTCAGGACGTCTTCGGGATGACGAACTGCACAGTCAGCGGCATGTCAAACCACATCTTAGTTGTAGAGAAGGTAAAGAAATTGGAACGAAATAACTCTCCGGACACAAGAATACAACAACCTAATTGTGGCACCCCCACTCCCACCATGACCTCCACGGAATTCAGAGATGCCCGAGGTTGCCCTTCGATTTTGAGAGACCAGTCTTATAACCCTAATTCTCTAGGACGCCTGCGTACTCAGGCAGGCAACTACCGAGAGCCCCGGATTGGACCCGACAGTAGCCCGTATTCCGCCTAGGTAGTAATATCTCCGGACGGCCGTCATTGGGTCCAGCGGTGGGCTTATCAGGGCGAGATAGCAGCTTCCGGGGGCAGATTTAACACTGCAGGTGATGGTGGAGGCGGCCGGGGACGCTTCAGGACTGGGGGAGTGGCAGGGGGGTGGGCATGAATGGACCTTCGTGATTTCAGCTCCGCTTTTTTTTCCGCCCCCGAGACTAGCTTAAAACAAAAGACCGAGTAGGGATCTGGAATTTTGAGTTCACAAATATTCCTTCTACTCCGGAACAAGATTTCATGAGCCATCTGCCTACTCGAATAATTGCAATTTCGCGTGCATTACACAATCCAAGGGAGTTATGGGTGTAGTACAGTACAAGGCTCAAAACCTCGCAATCTGACCGGGAGTTTGCAGGATAGATGGAGCACGATAGCCGAGATTCCAGTATCGGCTAGGATAAAAAAATCAGCTTGGGTTAGCATTTAAAGAGAAAAAACATTTTATGACCGAAGGTTGTAGGTAGGAAGTGGAGAGGACCCAAAAGGGAATTTGGAGCTCCATGGGCTTGGAGTTTGGGATTAGGTTCAGATATAATAATTAAGTATTAAATTACCGAAATATTGGTAAGGAGTGATTTTCCAAGACTGGTGTGGGCTCGGAGGCAATATTTACGTATCGTGTCTTAGCAGCTATCCTAATTTACACATTTTCTCCCAGCTTAGACTTACTAAAGAATATAGTTTCTGACGCCCTTACTCTCGGATAATCTCTGCGGTTGCGATAGGAATAGATTCTCGCGAAAACACTTTGAAGTTTGGGAAATTTATTGGGTTCGTTTGAGAGCCCAGGTTTACCCTTCCGGACCCAACCAGACCTGTGATCCGAACTGTCACTTCAGTCCACCTTCAGTATAGGACCGGATGGACTGCCAGCTGTTGTTCTTTTAACTTACACAAAGATGCCTGCGGCAAAGGTGGGAAAGGCTGAGAGCCCAGTAGTCCCCATAGTGAGTGAATTGTAAGATCTGCAATGCGGGCATACCTTTTGGTATTTCCATAACCAGTCTTGTTGTGGCTAAGTCTCACAATCTCCTACTTGTTCTCTTGACTCTATGGTCATACTTTATTCAACTCCGCTCCGGTGTTTCTTATAATCGGCTAGTTCACGTGATACCCCACCAGTTTCATTTGCCCCTCCATCATACTCCCTTAGCATAGCGGGCACTTTATCAGATAGGAGTATGGGATACAAGCACCAAACGCTTGGCCGTCCCTTTTACCGCTCTTTATTCTGTACTTTCCATAAATCTGTCAATCCAATAAGTTAATAAAGGGTGCTGATCACTATCGCGTATGATATTTCCGGGCGTGCCCATTATTTTCTTGCCTATATCCTACGGCCAAGTACCAACATCCATGGGGTCCCAATCTCCATCTACATAATCCCATCTTTCCTAATATCCGCCTTAACTGCGCGGGGGGGTTCTGCCCACGGTTGCGTTTTGTTTAATCGCTGGTTTCATGGCTTACACTTTAGCTTTAAGTTACTGGGGGCCAGGGGGTACTCTTCATAAGTGCTGCTGGATAAGCAGGGCTGTTTGGTTGACTTGCTTTATTGCAATACCCGTTAGTCCGGGAACCGGGTTCGGTCATGCATTATTTTAGCTGGTTATACCTCATCAAACAGCCTTCCCCCATAGTACCCGGTATTTCCGAAACCCCATAAGTAGGGCATAGCGGTCATTGCGAAGTCCCTAATTTCGCCACACAGCTCGCTCAACTGTAGACGGCACTCCACTACCCTTCCAAATATAGTTCTCTCGGAGGACCCCCTTAAGGCCCCTATACACCCCCGGGCGGTTTAGAACATTAGACCCGACCCGTAATCACAAATCCAGCCCCGCGAAACAACCGAGTGATGAACCGCTGCTAGCCCAATTGAGCCCGGCCCATTGGAAGGCTTGACCATCCAACATTGAGAGGCTCTCTTGACAACACTCAAATAAGTGAATTTAGCACTAAATAAATAAAATAATAATGATAAGGGGTTGAATCAGAATAAGCTAATGTTGTTATTAAATTTTTGAGAAAGTTCTTATATATACTTTCGCTGAATTATTGAGGAAATTGCTCTCAATGCCAGAAGTGGGGATGAATCATTCGATAAGATAATTATTATTATTGAACCTCACATAATATTATTACAAAACTTAAGGTAGCCCACATGAAGCTCGCGGAAAAATATTGGAAGTATCCCTTACTAAACAATCAATATCCCACAACTGGAGGATAAATTCTCATGATCGCCCCCTCTCTGACTTGCCAAGCTTTAATCTGTATTGAAAGCCCCTTGATACGCCCCCATAAAGTAAGATGCGTTTGCTGCAGAATTGGGGGTGCCGAGATAGTTGCGGGAATGCGTCCCGACATACACGACCTTGATGCCTAGTTCGCCCTAGCCCATATCCGGGGAGTAAGTTCTGCAATGACCTGGACAGGGTTTGGCCAGGCGCTTAGGGGGGCCGCGTAGGTGGGTGGAGATATTGGGATTTTCTGTGAAGGGTGAGCGGGGCGTGCGTTGGTATAGGGAAGATATTATGTAAGTCTAGGTGGGTTTTGGGCAATCTGATGCTGTAAACGCATTTATTTAAGGTGCCCAATAAAATGAGGTGTGAGACTTAGTTTCATATTTACTTCATACGAGCAGCTTTCGTAGGGGGCCATAGCAGTCCGAGGGTATTTCGGGGGCGGTCCTGCCGGGTCCGCGAATGTCTGACTGTTTCCGAGTGATCAAGTATGATTGCAGCCATCTCGGGAACTCGTCCAGACATGTCTATGCTGGCTTAGAATGGATACACTTTTACAACAAGGAACGCCCCATCGAACGTCATAAATGGGCGAAGGAAATGTGCAGAAAAGGTGATTTTATTTTCCCATCATTGTTTTAAAAAATAAAATTAAATCTATTTCTTAGCAATACACAAGTGTATGATATAACCGTACTAGACCCTAAGTCCGTGGTATGCTGCTTGCGACAATACGCAAGAAATCACCACATATCGGCATCCGCAAGAACACCATTGCTGTATACCTTCAAACCCACACTTCCGGGAATCCGGTCCACAACATCTCAATTCCTGGCTAACACCAGGAGCCGCTTCCTACTACATCTATATGCTCTTGCGCTATGCCTTGTGGTTGCGACAGAGACTAGCGGATGCAAGGGGTAAAGTACTTTTAAGTTCCATAATCCTTATTCCAACCCACTAAGCACCTCCCCAATCGGAGAGATGGCGTAGCAGGTCTGAGGTTTCCGCAAGCGAACAAGCTGATCAAGATCCCCTATCACCGGTTGTACTCCTTCCAAATCTCTCTCGTGTAGCGCGGTGCTTCCATGCCCTAGAATTCTAAACCCGTTGCCTCAATAATCTAGTAAATTTCCGGGAATGAAAAGCGCCAATGATGCTGGAAATCATGGATGCTGCTCGGCATTCTCTAGAGGTTGTTTGGTTTGTTTGGATAAAGGATTCGGAGGTACGATCCGGATTAGCGCATCCGTGGGGGGTAATGATGTATCGGCTAGAAGCAGCATGGGAGAATCAAAGGGACTGAGTGGCGAGGATGTTGGGAATGCTGCTCGGCATGCTCACAGCTCATCCAGCATTCTTAGAACCTGCCTTGCATGGTTAGGACATGCACATGTTCAGAAGATTCTCGATAACCGGAGAAGCAGCATATCCGATATTTCACGCCCCGACGCTTATCCGTTCGTCCACCCGATCATCTGTCTATCTATCCGTTTATTTGTTCGCTCGCTCGACCGCTCGCTCGATTGTCCGTATGTCCGTCCGTCCGTTTGTTTGTTTGCTTATCCCCTTGCTCGCCCGTCTGCTTGTTCTTTTGTCAGTTTGTCTGCCCAACCATTTATCAACCTACCCAGCCCTTAGCCCTTCGCCCGCCCGACCGACCGACCGTATTGCTTGTCCTTCGTTGTTCGCCAACTGGTTCACCAGTTTGCCGTATCATGTCTATCGGAGCGGTACGGCAACAAGGCGACGGGAGTGCGGAAGGTAGTGGAAGCGTGGGAGTCAGAGGGAACACTGGAAGCAGTGAGAACGTCTTTGTTGGCCTGAATTTCATTTGTGGGTATGGAAGCACGGCAACGGGGGTGCTGTCGGCGGTGGGAGTGATGTCGGTGGAGGAAGTAAGTAGGGCAGCGGGAGAATTCTTTGCAATGCCAGTTCTTTTATTTGTTCTTTGGTTAGCGATGGGAATAAGCTGAGGAAAGGGAAACTTGCGCAAATGAGCAGGGATCGTGATGGATATGTGTGAACAATGAATGAGAGAAGGCTCTATTGTCGTTTATTTATATACCTCTCTTTTCCGCATGTGTTAGTTAGTTAGTTGAGTTGAGCAAGCAAGTTGATGAGAGCGAGAGTGTCTTTGAGAGAGAGAGAAAAGAAGCGGAGAAAATTATCTACCCCTCTTTTGATCTTTGCCTTGGCGTTTCGTTTCAGCCGAGTGATAGCTCGTGGTCTACTGACTCTGGAAATTCATAGCTGCCGAAAAGCAGAGGCTATGACCATTAAGGGTTTGCTGAAGCTTGTATTTCTTCATTTAGCATGGAAGTAAGCGGAGGAAACAGAGACATGTATGGAAGAGGATAGATATGTGTGGCAATCGGTGGAGGCTTTTGTCGTGATCCGTATATACTCCTGTCTACCGGTTGGTTAGTTAGGAGAGAGAAGAGGGTTGAATAAGCAGGATCCATTTCCCCACTTACAGCAACGTATCTAGCTGGCAATCGGGGTAATATTTCGGTTGCATTACTAATCGTCGCCTGTTTAAAAAATGGTTTATCGTGAGGGAACAAACCCTCAGCCGTAATCTCGCGCTACTCGAGTAGCCGAGAGAAATGTAGGGAATATCATTGTTAGTATCATACTCGAGTAGACAAGTCATTGTTCCCCTTCGGAGGTACTATTCCATGGGTAGTTAATGCAACACCCGAGGATTGTGGATCATACAAAACTTATGAGCTGTACAGTACCTTACCTCCATAGTCAATCATCCAAAGCAGGGCTTGGGCTAGTCTACTCAAGTACAAGGAATAGGATCTTTCTATCCGGTTGTACTGTACTGTATCATTCCGACCGTCGTGGGTTTCCGGTGGACTTTCCTTCTTTTTAGTTAAATTTTCCACGTATTCCACGGCTTTGCGAGCCATTGGCAGGTTAGGTTAATGCAATAGTCTGAACTTCAGTCGACGCTAGATTCATGACCTGGATTTGTGTGAACGGTCCGCTACGACGGGCGATCGCTCCACCGGGGAATACCGGGGCAGTACAGTACAGTACAATACAGTGCATCAACCTTCCCACCATCAACCCAATCCTCCCAAATTCTCCAGACCTGTACACATACTGGCAACTCTTAACTCCCACGTCTACTCGGGTATCAACGAGCACAGCCGAAGGATCCGAGTACTGGTAAGTTGAGTTTGCGAAATTTGGAAATGATCTGCTGCATGGGTGGGAAATGCTTGTGCATTTATTGGTGGGGTTGGGGTTAGGGAGCTTTTTCTACAACCCTCGCAACTTGAACTTTCCCCATCACCACAGCAACGGTACTCACCTTTCCAAATCTGTGATAGCGCTCGGAGGCTCAACTTTGCAGTCTTAGGAACAGATCTTTAATAAGGCTGTCGTAACGGGTTTGTGTTTATACTTTTGTTTTACCGAAAATTGGACACCAAGGTTTGTACTGTACTGTGCATAGCAAAACTTCAGCGCTCTGACCTTGTTGCATCATTCATAATTCGCCCTAAAAATGGGCACAGTTCTTATTCCTACAGTCGTAACAAAAGCTCCCTATTGAGGTTGTGCCTACAGATTAGGGGTGGATGAAAAGTTAACTTTCGCAGGTGCCGATACTTGTATGATACCGGTATTATACTGTAACATTAATGATCGAGTAGCGCCGGGTAGCTACGATTCTCCATCTTCCATTCCCCCCGCCTTGTGAGGATTATCTTTGGGAGTGACGAATGACACATCCAATTCCTCTTTAACAAACAAAACCGTGCTTCTTGAAATTAAGATATCCATCAATTACAGAGAGACACCAAAGTTTTTCCACATGAATATTCTACCATCAGATTCATAGGTTATGGGTGGAGGGGAACCCGCAAGCCTTAGTTAATACCATTTCTCCTGAAGTGAGTTGCGAGATGGATAAGGCTTTCTCGGAGCGAAAGTCACTGTAAATCTGAATCGAGTGGTTGGACAAGAGGAGCAGGGAGCTCCCCCCATCTAAAGGCACATCGCTTTAAAGTCCAGTACAAGTAATTATCTCACATATAACCAGCGAATAAAAAAGAAAGAAAGAAAGAAAGAAAGAAAGAACGGGCAGGGGAGGCTCAAAATGACAGTACGAGTGCCGGTGCTGTGCGGGGAGAAACCACTTCGCGGTCATCGAACAACTGCAACTACAAATCTAACCGATGGGTGCACAACGCGCATGCAACAATGCCCAATCACTGATTAAAAAGTCCCCCTCAATCAAACTGCTCGGTTCGTCGTAATACCACGCAGGTAGCAATTTTTAACACCTTCCGGGATCCACTGGGATAGGGGGAGGGCGGATGAAACAGCCCTAAAAACTGAAATACCGGTAACTAAGAATGGGGCTAAGAGGTTGGAGTTGTCTCTCCTGCTGGTAGTAAAGTCAGTTGTGTGTTTAAAGTTTTTTTTTGCTCATATAAATTAGAAGGAGAATTCTAGACGTCTTAGCTCTATTCTCGGTTATTTCGTCTTTTACGGTAACAAATCGTGCTGGCGATCCCAGGGAGCACTACGCTTGCCCCTTTGCCTCCGTACTCGTTCCAACCCTACTTATTTCTTCGCGTAAGATATCTCGGTGATAACAACAGCAAAAGATGCCGGGAGAACCTCTCCTCTGTAATTATTATACAATAGCGCGAGGACAAAAGAAACCGCTTACGACATTCCCCCACCCCTGCGATCGACCACAACCCACTACTCGAGTACAGCATCCCCCCCCCACACCTCTAGCATTACCGGTACTGAGTAGCTAGCTCAAACTGGTAGGGTAATCTTATACTGTGTTGGGAAAACATTAATCCTCCTGGCGTCCTGATCCCTAGTCCCCAAGCTTACGGGGGGAGTATAATAGACTTTAAAGGTTTTTACTGTATTCCACCTTCCATCTATCCTCAATTCCAATGATTCCCTCAACATCTCTCATCTCCCACTTCACTTAGCACTCCCACCCTTCCATCCCCTGGGTCTTCGCAAGCATCGCATGCCCCAATCATTACTCGCTATCGTAACCTCCCAAAGTTCCGTGCTCCCGGGCACCATCGCTGAGTGTCGCGTCCCGGAACATTCATCCTTTATCAATTCCCACACCTCTCCAAGTTCTCCTATCAGTGGAAGTTCTTCCTACCCCCCTACGCGCACCCGTTGCTTCCGGAGGTGTCGTCGTGGCCGGGTCTGATCTCAACCATAGAGTGCCCTTTAGACAAACAATCCCTTCCCCCGCAAACTTCTCGAGTGCCTCCCTTTGTGTAACAGAATCGGGTCCACTTCCATAGCTCCATCATATTACTGTCTAGCACTGAAAGCACGTCATTGCCATTCCTGTAGGAATGTGAGGCTACTCGAGGACGTGCACCCCGACGTGACATGATTGGGTTGTACTGTACAGTACTGCCATGGTTGTAGGCACACGCTAGCCGATTCGGACCCGCCTTGCAGGTGGATTGATTCCGTTGCTGCAGCAACACTGCACTTGGATGTGGGGGGTAGGGCCGAACACACCTCGCTTTTAAGAACCTGCCCGGACCGGGACAGTTTACAAGCAAAGAGGTTCCCGAAATTGTTGGTAAACCGAATCTTTTTTCTTGCCGAAAAATTCTCAAAAGATTAGGGCCTGTTTGGTAAAAGAGGAAAAAGTGGCAACCTTTCCGTTAACTTTACCAAATGTTTTGAAGGGGAAAGGTTGCTATGATACCTCTTTGACCAAACGGCCATTTTGTTCCCACCTTTTCGAACAGGAAGGAAATGGTCATTTGTATGGGCCAACAAAAAGGAACCATTTTATCCAAACAGGCCCTCAACTTTCTTAGTACAGGAGATTTCCACGAGTCCTAATCCAGGCCATGTCATTGGAGGCGGGTTTTTACGGTACTCTCGTCGTAGTGCCCCACGAACCCTCAAAACCTATTATACTATGCGCCTCAAGGTCTGTTTGGGAGAAACGGTTCCGTCTCGTTGCCCCTTACAAAGTGACTCTTTCCTTCCATCCGGCGAATTGTTTTCACAGCGGGACCGGCCGCAAAACGAGAGCGAGCGAACAGCTGTATTTACTTGTACTCGAGAATCCAAAGTCAGAGTAGAGCGCATATGCACAGATATTCAGCCAAGAGGGACTTGATTGATTGGTTGTGAACATGTATTTCGTATGCGGGGAGAAAATAAAATAATATTCCCGTGCACCATTGCTCGAGCACTGTACTGTACTGTACAGTACCAGTGAAACCGGCAAGGCTATGGTATTCTCATTCTCGTTCTCACCACTTGTTCCTCTCTCTCCAATTACCCATCACACGATATTGAGTTCCTAGACTTCACAATATGATATACAACAGGACACGCGAAGCGGTGGGAATCAGCCGTTATTCGAGCACCCGTAGGCGCAGTGGTGCCCACCCATATTCCATTCTGCCACAGATATTGTGTTTTGCTACATCGCGAGTTGGGCAGGTAATATGATATATGGATCTGGGTCTGGATTGCGGTATTTTTCAACAGTGGTGACACCTCCCCCCGGTAGTTCAGCAGTCGGGCGTCGGCACTCGGCCAAACTACCACACTAGTTAGAGGTTGCTCGGTTGCCCATACTCGAGCGCGGTATCTGGGGTAGTGGGAAAGCGAAGGGAACTCGTCCTCATTTCAACCACAACTCCAACGAAAATAGAACAACGCTAACTACAGGGAACATAACGAAAATAACTGAAAGTGACCTGGGATAAGCCTATTTTGTAGTGTTACAAACGATGGGGAATAACGGGGCAGGATTCCGGTGTCCGGTGGCACTGGGCGTATGGCCTAGATTTGGGATAATTCAAACTTGCTGGATCGGGGAGCGCCCGGTCGTCTATCGTGACCATGTGCACCAGGAATCGAAAAGGAATGGGGCGGCGGCATTTAGTGGCCTATATATTGAAATTTCTCTCTCGCGTAGGTATTCGGTTGTGAGAGGGTATGATAAGAGAAGATAGCTACTGAGCGGTTTGAAAATACCGGTAACTGATCTACTATTTATCGATTTGGTGAATGATTACCTGCGCGGTGCAGGGTGCTGATATGGAATGTGGCATGAATGATTGAGTTGTGAGGGTAGGCTGAGCCAGAGGGTCCCCCGCGACAGATTTTCCTTTCGAGAGAAGTGTAGTCTCCAGTCTCTCACCCCTCTTCTTTCCCCCATTCTTGCCCACCTAGGGGAAAATTATCGTTACCGGTATCAAAGAGCGCGTTCAATTCCTGCGTCGAGCTCGGCAAAACCCAACTTCCCGCAATTCAACACTCAATCGATTAGTGAGATGGGCAATCTGTTGTCACGGTAGGCTCCTAGTGTGTCGCTTGTGCTGATTTTGCGATTCTATCGACCACCGCTATTACTAACCGCGATCGGTTTGGCTCCGCCGCGAACAGATATATTCAAGGTGATTATAGCGGCAATGCTGGTGATAATAATATCTTCGGCTCTAGTATCACCAACAATTATTGCAACCACGGGGACAGAAACCTGCCCGAGAACTACGACAATATTTTGCAACAACTATACCCACCCGGATCTGGGTACAAGTCTCACCAAAATCGTGTTCCGAAGCCGGCCAAAGGGACGTGCACCTGGGTTACGGATCATGAAAAGTATAAGGAGTGGTTGGAAAATAAAACATCCGGCCTCCTCTGGCTATCCGCGGATCCGGGGTGCGGAAAATCGGTCATCGCTTCATTCCTAGTGGAGCATCTCAAAACTAAAACCAACGCCACCGTTTGCTACTTTTTTTTTAAGGACGATAGCGAGGAACAGAAGAGCGCAGTATTTGCCCTTCGCGCCCTTCTGCACCAGCTTTTTGTGAAGAGACCCAATCTCTGCAATTATGCCGAGGAAGCATTCAAGGCCAAAGGCGGCCGGTTTGTTGAGGAGGTGGATACATTGTGGGATATTTTTGTGAAGGCGACGTCTGAGAGGGAGTGTGGCGATGTGATTTGTGTGGTGGATGCCTTGGACGAGTGCGACGAAGTGACCATAACTCCGCTTATCCACCACATCACCAGTATCCGGGAATCTCAACCGCCCGGTATTGTTATACCGTTGAAATTCTTTGTTACCAGTCGCCCGTACCACAGAATCGAGGTCGAGCTCGGCTCACCGACAACGACAATTCGGCTGAGGGGGGAGGATGAGGTCAGCGCTATTACTGCTGATGTCACTCGTGTCATAGACCAAGGAATCAAAAAACTCGAGTCGCATTGGGGGCAGGTCGGAGGCCTGGAATACTTGCGAGATCTCCTGGAAGCGTCCGCCGACCGGACATTCCTTTGGGTTTCCCTTGTTCTGGAGCTTTTGAAGGGTTGTGAGGATGACTCCCGGGAGGAGTTTACCAACATTGTCACGACTGCGCCACGTGATATAGCACAAATTTACACCAAGATTCTAGATAAAAGCGCAAACCCCGATAAAGCGAGGCGAATACTGAATATTGTCATAGCCGCCGCAAGACCTCTTACGCTTCAGGAGATGCATATCGCTTTCAGGATCAGGCGGGATCACACCACTATGAAGGACCTGGGAGATTTTTCCCCTGCGTTCGCAAAGACAGTTAAAAATTTGTGTGGCCTTTTCGTGCGGGTGATTGACGAAAAGATCTACCTTGTTCATCAGACTGCGAAGGAGTTCCTAATTAAGGGATCATCGACTGGTCAGGGAAATTGGCAGTACACCCTGTGTTCCATGCATTCTAACTTTATAATGGCTGATATTTGTATTTCTTATCTTTCGCTAGAGGATTCTGGGAACTACCCACTTCGGGGGGGTACTAGCCGCTTGGTTTTCGAGCGGGGTGATATTGTTTATATCCGGGAGCTTGGCTTCCTAGGTTACGCAGCTAACCATTGGCCTGACCACTTTCGAGATTCTCAGGATCGGCAGCTGGAGCTATTCGAACTCACGCGCAGGATTTGCGAACGTGGATCTGAGAGATGTCTAACATGGTTTCAGGTGTTCTGGTCGAACGACCGGAGGTACAGAGACCCTCACCATCGATTCCCCAATGATTTTACACATTTGATGATCGCATCATGGCTTGGGCAAGAGGTAGTAGTGAAAGAGCTATTGGAGGAAGGTAGAGATTTAAACGCTAAATCCAACGGATATGGCACGGCGTTAAATGTGGCCGCTCTCCAGAGACAGGAGAATATAGCTAGGGTGCTAATAGAGAAAAATGTTATTGCCTATATACACGGGAATAATGTTAACATCTTAAAGGTAAAGATTCCGCAATATTGTGAAGAGATTGGCGAATAACTGACAGTGAACCCATCTGGTTTGTAGACGGTACGAGGGTTTAATTCGATCGCAGAAAGTGAGAGCTGATTAAGGGAGTCATATTTTACAGAAGGTAAGTTGAAATCCATAATCAGGCTTTGCTGTGGGGGTGTGACTAACACGGGAGGTTCTGGAACAATAGAGAGTAAGACAAGTGACGGCATGGGAGACAGTGGACAAAGGCAGTGACTAACTACGAATTTATAAATGAGAGCAGAGCGTAAGTCGGGCAGCTCAAAGAAATTGGATAACATAATAGAAGATACTGAATGTCGGGAGGAACAGAAGGTCAGTGACGAAAACCAAAGATTAGGTCACACAGGCCACGGCTAACTGGTAGTGTCTGGGGTGGTGAAGCTAGTACGTAAATAACTACAGCTCATTTTTGGCTAAAGGGAGTTATTGACGCACGCAATATGCTGCAGGAGGTAAGTAATCAGCATTAATCACAATGATGGGACAAGAAGGCTCTAAACACCATCGTTCTGGATGTTATAGAGAGTAAGCAAACACAAACTGCTAGGATTCTGGCACGAGGCAATTGCTAACCTTTGGATTGACTGTATTGTAGTTAGTAAGCGATCGGGATCGACCACGGTTCTAGCTAGGTAATTGCTGACCTCTCGATCGCTGTGTCGTAGGGAGTAAGTGATCATGATCATGTGAGGTTCTACGGCGAGGCAATTGCTTACCTCTGGATCGCTGTGGGTTGTAGGCAGTATGTGTTCATTATCGGCTAACGGCCTACGGCGAGGCAATTGCTGATCTATTGATCGCTGTGTGTTGTAGTTTGTAAGTGATCATGATCAACAAAGGTTCTGCCGCTAAGCAATTGCTGACATCTCGATCGCTGTGTGTCGTAGGGAGTAAGTGATCTTGGACAACTGAGGTTCTGTGGCGAGGCGATTACTGACCTCTGGATCGCTGCATGTTGTAGACAGTATGTGTTCATGATCAGCTAACGTCCTATGGCGAGGCAATTGGTGACCTCCGAATCGCTGAGTGTTGTAGGGAGTAAGTGATCATAATCAACAAAGGTTCTGCGGCGAGGTAATTGCTGACCTCCGGGGCGCTGTGTGTTGTAGGGAGTTAGTGATCATGATCAATCACGTGTGAGGGTGCAGGCAATTGCTGACATCTTAATCGCCGTGTGTTGCAGGATGTATGTGATCTTGATCAACCAAGGTTCTGCAACGAGACAGTTTTTGACCTCTGGATCACTGTGTGTTGTAGCGAGTAAGTGATTATTATCAACCACGGTTCTGCCACGAGACAGTTGCTGACCTCTGATCATTGTGTGTTGTAGGGAGTAAGTGATGATGGCAAACCATGGTTTCGAGGTGAGGCAATTACTAACTTTTGGGCCGCTGTGTGCTGTAGACTGTAAGTGATCATGATCGATCGAGGGTCTACGGCGAGGCAACTACTGAGCTCTGGGTCGCTGTGTCTTGTAGGCTGTGAGTGATCATTATCAAATAGGGTTCTGCGGTGAGGCACTTGCTGACCTCGGGATTGTTATTTGTTGCAGGCAGTAAGAGATCATGATCAATCACCACTCTGCGGCGAGGTAATCGCTGACACCTGGATCTCTATGTGTTTAGGCAGTAAGTGATCATGATTAGACACAGTTCCGCGGCGAGGCAATTTCTGACCTCTGGATCGCTGTGTTGTAGTTTGTAAGTGATGGTGATCAACCAAGGTTCTGCGGCGGGGCAATTGCTAACCTCCAGATTGCGGTGTGCTGTAGGTAGTAAGTGACCATGACGATGCAAGGTTCTGCGGCGAGGTGATTACTGACTTTTGGGCTGCTGTGTGCTGTAGACTGTAAGTGATCATAACCAACCAAGGTTCTGCGGCGAGGCAATTACTGACGTTTAGACCGCTGTGCGCTATAGACAGTAAGTGATCATGACCAACGACGGTTGTGCTGCGAGACCGCTTCTAACATCTGGATCGCTGTGTGTTATAGAAAGTAAGTGATCATGATCAACCAAGGTTCTACGGTGAGGCGATTACTGACCTCTAGGTGGCTATGTGTTCTAGGCAGTAAGCGATCATCATCAATCAAGGTTCTACGGTGAGGCGAGTACTGACCTCTAGATGACTATGTGTTCTAGGCAGTAAGAGATCAATATCAGCCAATTTTCTGCAACGAGCCAATTGCTGACCTCTGGATTGCTGTGTATTGTAGGCAGTATGTAATCGTGATCAACCAAGGCCCCATAATGAGGCAATTGCTGACATCTGTGTTGCTCTGGATTATAGGCAGTAAGTGATCATGATAAACCATGGTTCTACAGCGAGGCAACTAATGACCTCTTGATCGCTTTATGTTGTAGGCTGTAAGCGATCGTGATCAACCATGGTTCTGCGGCGAGACAATTAATGACTCTGGATTACTGTGTGTTGTAGTTTGTAAACGATCATGATCAACCAAGGTTCTGTGGCAAGGCAATTGCTAACTTCTAGATCGCTATGTGTTGTGGGCGGTAGGTGATCATGATCAATCCCGGTTCTCCGGCGAGGCAATTTCTGACCTCGGTATCACTCTGTGTTGTAGCATGTAAGCTATTATGGCCACCCAGAGTTTTGATGCGAAACATTTACTGACCTCTGGATCGCTCTATGTTGTAGCGAGTAAGTGATCATCACCAGCCACGGTTCTCCCCTGAGGCACTTGCTGACCTTTGGATCGCTGTGTGTTGTAGCAAGTAAGTGATCATAATCAACCAGGGTTCTTCGCCTGCGCAATTGCTCACCTTTGTATCGCTATGTGTTGTAGAATGTAAGTGATCATGATCAACCAAATTTCTGCGACGAGACAATTGCTGACCTCTGGATCGCTGGGTGCCGTAGGGAGTTAGCGATCATGACCAACCATGGTTCACCGCGCAAGAATTGCTGACCTCTGGATCGCTGTGTGTTGTAGAATGTAAGTGACCATGATCAACCATGGCTCTGCGCCGAGGCAATTACTGACACCTGGATTGCTGTGTCGTGTAGATAGTAACTGTTCACGATCAATTCCTGTTCTGCGGAAAGGCCATTGCTGATCTCTGGACCGTTGTGTGTTGTAGCAAGTAAGTGATCATGACCGACTAAGGTTCCACAGATAGGCAATTTCTGACCTCGGGATCGCTGTGTTTCAGAAAGTAAGTGACCGTGATCAACCGCCTTTTCGCGGCGATACAATTGCTGACCCCTCTCCCCACGTTTCTTCCAGGTGGTAAGCTGGCCCTCATCTTATCTCTGTTTTGTTCCTCCTACCTTACTGATCTAACTCAACTCGCGCTATAGGTCGTACGTTTTCCGCCTTGATTCAGACTTGTAGCGTTGCTGCTGACTTTCCGCTACCTTCATTCTTGCGCTCCCCTCTAGAATGTAATCATTCTGAAACCCCTTGTCCTACTTCCCCCGCCTGCTAACTGTATTGTCTTTGCCACTCATAGTTTGTATGAAATCCTCTGTCTACTCTCTTTCCTCTCACTGATTCTTACCGGCTATTTTTCTTTAGCTTGTTAGTAGATCTCTTATTTCCCCTTCTTGATCCCCACACTAATGCTCCCGCTCAACTGTTTGGGGAACACAGAAAGTGATTAATATAACCCCCTTCTCGTTTGCTGCTGATGGCACCGTGGTGCCTGCTAATTGTTCTTGTAGCCTGTAAGCTGTTTCAGGATACTATCTAGCTCCTAGTTTCTCATCCTAACTAACTTCACGCCAGTTCTGTATCCAAGACACACGCTCTCCTCTCTCCACTCCTGGAACATGACATCCTTCTCTTAGGGCAACAATCTCACCATTGGTGAGTATTTTATTATTATTCTAACCCCATTCTCCTATCTCCTAGTAACGGTTGAGATGTGCTAATACTGTTGTTAATACTGTGCTCTTACCACAATAACCTTTTATGTCACGCTCTTATATGCCGACCGGATGTGGATATTCTGGATATGAAACATCTTGCATGAAACAGGTTGCCGTAGTGTTTAGATCAGGGATACTAGATTTACATCAGAACTGCTGGATATTGTTAAAGCCCTTTTCCTTATTGATTTCTTACGCTTTACCATATCTTTCTCATCCCCGACCTGCTCTCCCTCCCTTTTTCTTTTCCTCATGATCTTTACAACCGCCATGTTTATTTCCTTTCGTTTCACTCTTTCACCTCAGTTCGATACATACGCTCCTTTATTTCCCTAGACTATATCAGCTCTGCTCATTTTTTTGTCGCTCTGTTTGCCATTCCTGACCACTAGTGATTGTGCCGACGTTCCGAATCTTGTCCCATATACTTCGCCGTAACCACATAACTGACTGTATTCCCTTAATGGGTTACGAGATGGGTCGCAATTCGTTCGATCTCTGCTGGCGCTCGGCCACCGTTTTTGTTCTTTACTTTATTCCCCACTCTTCGCAATGTGGGTTTCTGCTTGCGAATGCTTATATTACTGAGTAAAATATCCACATCACGGCGAAGAAATTTGGCAGAGTTGGCAATAAGATTTTGTAGTGTTAGTGTTTCAACCGCATTTGAATCTATATAATTTCCTGATAGGCCAGAAGAAAATAATTATTGATAGCGTTTAGTAAAATCAATAAATCTGGGAGAATAAGAATCCCCGGCCTGGTGGTATGCTTTGGTGAAGATGACGGCTTGATATAAAATACGCGCCGTCGTGAGTTTGCGGACTTTCTGTTTATTGCAGTTGGATCAGCCGGGGATGCATTATCCCTTTGTAACGTATCCAACCCCCAGGATCCCCGCATGTCAGGATAGCGCAGCATTAAGACAATAAAAACAGTTGCCATACCGTAACTATTACTTGCGGAACGCTGCCCCATGGTTATAGTTAAAACCGAGACCTCTTTGGGTTGTGAGCGAGTGTTAGCCGGATTCATACTCAGATAAGCTCAGTTGTCTACAAGATGCATACTACTGTTGTCAAAGTTACGGTACTTCTAGAAGCGAGGTTCTCGGGGAGAGGTATCACCAAGGAATATTCACGGAATTTTTGATACCCCCTCTTGGACTAGCAGCATGCCTTCTTCACCTCCTCTCCGATTTGTGCTTGGGCCAAGAAAGACTTTTCGTGGGAGCCGGCGCAAGGTCATCTGTGGATGCGTGTAGTTAGGCCTCCCAATGGGTAGCGGCAGTGATCCCAAGCGGTCAGTCCAGACCATGGTCCGGACCATGGGCCGGCAGTCCGGTCGAAATTCTGGGCGGCCGCCAAAGCCGTCAGATGCCCAGGCGAAGCCGCCAGATGCCCTGAAAATCAGAAGTTATCTGCCAGGGGCCAGTCTGCTTGATGCTTTTTGTTGTTGATATGGGTAATAATAACACGATCCCAGTGCCGTGAATCTTGCTTAAACTGCTAATTAAATGGCACCAGTTGCTCAATCACCACGATACTCATATCTCTTCAACTATTGCACGTTCGATTGCCTTCCGCTGGGCCATCTGTCCAGTGGCCCGTCCAGTTCGTCAATCTCCCCGGTCCAATATATTTCCACAGATACACAGATCCCCCCCCCCCCCAATATTACCCAACACCATTAATCTATCCGACCCTGATGGTCTAGAGATGGGTAATCTAGATCATAACCTAGTACTTGGAAGTGACTTTTTAAACGAGATACTCGAGTAAGTCCACGAGATTCTGTTTCACAAATGTTTCGTCTCTTAGATTCACAAATTGCTTAGCGTAACCCTGGTCAAAGCCTCCAGATGCCCAGGCCGGGCCAGGCTTTGGTTTTGAAAAGCCGCTTTCCCACAGTCCGGCCAGGCCGTCGGTAAAAAGGCCTGGGCTAGTCCGGCCGCAGCCAAAGCCGGACGGACTGGCCGCTTGGGATCACTGGTGGCGAGGCGATTGCTGACCTCTTGATCACTGAGTGTTGAAGGAAGTAAGTGATGATGACTGATGAAGGTGCTGTGGCCAGGCGATTGCTGACCTCTTGATCGCTGAGTGTTGAAGGAAGTAAGTGATGATGACTGATGAAGGTGCTGTGGCCAGGCGATTGCTGACCTCTTGATCACTGTGTTAAAGAAAGTAAGTGATGATGATCAATTAAGAGTCTGCGGCGAGGCGATTGCTGACTTCTTGACAATGGTGTGTTGTAGGAAGTAAGTGATGATGATCAATCAAGGTTCTGCGGCGAGGCGATGGCTGACCTCTCGATCGCTGTATCCTGTAGGAAGTAAGTTATGATCAACTATGGTTCTACGTCGAGGCGATTGCTGACCTGTGGATCACTGAGTTGTAGTTGGTAAGTGATCATGACCAATCAAGGTTCTCCAGCGATGCGATTGCTGACCTCTGTATCGCGGTGTGTTGTAGAGTGTAAGTGATGATGATCAACCGACGTTCTGCGGCGAGGCGATTGTTGACCTGTGGATTGCTGATTGTTGTAGGTAGTGAGTGATGGCGATCAATCATGGTTCTGCCTCGTGGTCATTGTTGACCTGTCGATCGCGCTGTGTTGTAGGCAGTAAGTGATGATGATCAATCAAGGTCCCGCGGCGAGGCAATTTCTGACCTCGCGATCGCGCTGTGTTCTAGACAGTAAGTGATTATTATCAATCAATGTTCTGCGGCGAGGCGATCGCTGACCACTGAATCGTTGATTGTTATAGGCAGTCAGTGATCATGATCAATTCTGGTTCTGCGCCGACGCAATTGCTGACCTCTCGATCGCTGCGTGTTGCAGGTGGTAAGTCATCATGATAAACCAAGGTTCTGCGGCGAGATCTTTGCTGACATCCCCGTCGCTGTATCCTGTAGCAAGTAGGTGATCATCCTCGAACGCCCTGCTGCGATATAATTGCTAACCTCTTTCTCCCCCCTTCTTGCAGTTGGTACGTTCGCCCCATCTTACCTCTCTTCTGTCCTTTTTACTTTACTCATCCAACTCAACTCACTCCGCAGATCGTACGTTATTCACCCTGATCCCTACTTTTACCACTGCTACTAACTCTCTACAATCTTTATTCTTGTCCTCCTCTCCAGAATGTAATTATTCCGAATCTCCGCCTCTCACCTCCCCCGCTTGCTAACGGTAGTATCTTTGCCACTCACAGTTTGTATGAAAACCTCTATCTACTCCCTTTCTTGTTTTCAGTGATTCTTTCCGGCTAACCTTCCTTAGCTTGTTAGTAGATCACTCGTTCCCTCTTCCTGATCCCCCACTAATTCTCTTCCGCCTCACCGGGTTGGGCAACACAGAAAGTGATTAATATAATCCTATTTCCATTTACCACTCATGGAACCGCAGTGCCTGCTAATTGTTCATGTAACCTGTAAGCTGTTCTAGGATACCATTTGGCTCCCTATTTCTCATCATTACTAACTTCAAACCAGTTCTGTATCCAAGACGCCCATGATCCCGACACTTTACCTCTTCCGAACGCGACCTCTTTCTCCTAGGGGAACAATCTTGTGAAAATAAGAGACTGATAAGAGTGGAGGAATTGTATAAGGTGATAGATAGAGTGAGATTCAAGTTCTTGGGATATTCGCAATAGCAGAAGAGTTCGCTGCTTTTTCTAACTACATGACCAGGTCCTTCTTAATAGGATCTGTTTCCTCCAATATCAAGTCCGTGTGGGTGAAAATTTTCATTCCCAAGCAAGGGAGTGAAATATTTTCTCCCGCTAAAGAAAAAGAGTTTTCTACCAGTAAGGGTTAGAGAGTTTCAAAGGAATGAATGAAACAAATAGCTTGAAGATATCCTGATCTCCTAAATTCGCAATAATGAAACAAGCAAGGAGACTACCAAGTGTTTGAAGGAAAGAAAGAAAAAACTCATGTGACGGGGACCAAGAATCCAACAAATCTCATCATTGGTACGTATTTCATTGACACCATTACCCAATCCTCCAATCTCTCAGTAACCGTCGAGATGCGCTAGTACTATTGCTAATGTTTTGCTCTTACCACAATAACCTTTTATATCATGGTCTTATATATCGGCTGGATGAGGGTATTGTGGATATGAAACATCTTTGATAAAACATGTTGCCCGAGTGTTTAGATCAGAGATACTAGATTTTCCTCAGAACTGCTGGATATTGTTGAAAGCCCTCTTCCTAAGTGATTTCTCACGTTTCACTTTATCTTTCTCATCCCAGACCTGCTCTTCCCTTCTTTTCCTCTTCTTCACGATATTTACGACAACCTGGTGTCTTTCCTTTCCTTTCACACTTTCTCCTCGACTCGATATATACATTCATTTATTTCCTTATACTATACCACCCTCTACTCATTCTTGCGTCGCTCTATTATCCACTCCTGAACACCAGTGAACATGCCGACATTCCCGATCTTGTCCCATATACTTCCCACTAACCACGAAATTGACTGTATTTCCACGATGGATTATGAGATGGGTTACAATTCATACATTGTTTACAGGCGCTCGGCCACCGTATTTTCATCATTTTATTTCTTACCCTCCGGAATCTGTGTCTTTGCCTGCAAATGCTGATATTACTGAGGAGTACCATATCCATATCACGGCGAAGAAATTCGGGGGAGTTGGCATTACTATTTAGTAGTTTTAGTGTTACAACCGCATTTGAATCTTAAAAATTTCCCGCCTCGCAAGAAGAAAATAATTATTAATACCATTCAGTAAAATCAAACCCGCTGGGAGAATAACGGCCTTCTGCTCGGTGGTACGCTTTGGGTATGACCGCTTGATAAGCTCTAGCATCTCCGAACGGCAGGGTGGTTCAAGCATTAACACCGTGAAAATAGTCCTATGCATTACCAACCGCTACCTCAGTATTATCTAGGAGGATTAGGAAGCGGAAACTGTCGAACTGGCTTTACGTTAGCAATGATTTGATACCTTTTGTTGAGACCAATATTGGGATACCCACTACAGTTGCCTGTCGTTGTGACGCTTTTACAGGGCTCTCAATTCTTCCATTCTTCCGATCCCCACATGCTTGAAAACCCTGCCCGGTGTTTCGATTTTCGGCCGCCCCGGAGCCCCTGCTGACCCCGCCCCAGGCCTGACTTTGCCTCGGAGTCGGTAACTAGGGACAGAAATAATACGATACTATACGATATTTCAACAATGCCTATTTAGCCCTTGCCCCAGCTTCCAGAATCGCCGGGTATTTTTATCTTCTATACACAGCCATTTACTCTGTACATACTTGATGACTTGGAACCTCCGATAATAAGCACCTACCAAAGCCGGCAGCGGATGAGGTTGCGAAATTAAACCTGTCATGAAATATCACTCGTTCTATTCCACGGTCAATTTGGGGTTGGATGAGCGGTTATGTATGCACGGGTCAAGGGAACCCGGGGGCGACCCCAGCTGGGCTGACCCGGACCGGTGCAAGCGGTAGTGGGTTTATTTTGAGAAGGGTGACCGATTTGCTATCTTGGTAGATCCATTTGGGATGCTTACTCCTTGGGAAGTTGGAAGCTAAGGAGCGGGTGTAGGATGGTGTACTATAAAAGTCGGTTTACAAAGCAATTCGAGTAGTCTGTGGAGTGCTCGGGAGCCGAGCCTTGAGCGCAATGTGGCATATACATCACTAGCTAAAACGGTCAAGCAGGCTTCGTCAACAACCCCTTCTGATTCGCGGCATTCCTGGAGTTGCCCCCTACAATCTATAGGATCAATGAGCTCGATCGAGCAGAGCATAAAAAGTCAACAGCTTGAGAGAATCCCCTGTATATTCTTGTTATCCTATCTAGGGCCATCGGCATTCCCTGACTACATGCAAAAGCTGCGCGGCCAAAAAACACTTCCGACAATTTCCTTGGCCTTGTGCTACACTTCCTATGCACCTTCCTTACCGCCCGGCTACCTCCTGTTAAACCCCCTATCTTATCGTTTCTAGCGGCTCCCACTCGTGCCCCGTTAATGCAAACCTCGTAGTTATCTTCCCACCATCTCGTCCCTATCTTCTCGGGCGATCCGTACAAGCGAAAATTCTTGTGGTACTCCTCGGAATTCCTGCTTGGATGCACACCCAATCCTACCAGCTATCATAGTGGACTTGCTTTCATTTTGTTTTCCTTGAATTCACTAGACCCCACGATTTCCTGTGCATCGCCAGTATCGAGGCTCCCTATGTCCTATCTACCCAGCAAGACTTCCGAGACAATCCTTCCTTTCCATTTTCCCTAGTGTTAGAGGTTTGGCACAGGAAGGCTGTCATTGTGAGAGTATGGCGGAACTTTTGGGAGCATGATTGGATGTTCTTGGGATATAGTGATTCTCACAGAACATTCTTGAGGAATGGCTTTCCTCTGTCACCGCGGAAGTGTGCTGAGCAACGGGGACATGCGCGGACACAGAGGGATAGGTGTGAACTATGGAGGGTACTCGGGTGGTTTCGATTATGTCACACCCGTCTTTACGATTAGTATAGTTGATGGGGTGGTATGGAACAAGAGTGCGAACATGTTTAAAACACCCTTCCGTATCCTTCTTTCACAGTGCACAAGTCCAAGCATATCCACTAATTCTACGGTACACAGCTACGCGGCCGATCCCCACCTTAGCCCACTTCAAGACCACGCCCCTAGGATGACGGTGGTCTCAACAGCCTATTCGACATGAAACAAGCTCCGCCACCCAAAGGATACCTTAACCACCCCCGTAGGGATATCATACTCGAGTAGAAGGGGAAGAGATGGGAGGGGGGAGCCCGTCATCATGCAAACCGCGACGCCCCACAATGGCGATAATAGTTTCGTTCACTTGCACGAGAAGTACGGCTTCCCGTGAGCAGTGTAAGACATAATTTCTTCTTCGCGAGTATGCATAACATGACCGCTTCGGTTGCCCGCTAAATTACTAATGTTTTTGGAACAGTAGGGCAGGTTGAATACTTCCATGGTACTTGTACTAGTAGATTTATTTTACAAGGGTAGATCATGAATTCATGGTACAGTGCATAAGTAATGTCTCAGTAGGTGTAGTACACTTACAATATAACATCATGAGAATAGTGTATTCTTTTTAGACCAGGAAGATCAATCAAGTAAAATCATAGTGAGGAATATTAATAATTTTATAATTTCATCAAATCAAACACTTTTAAAGACTAATTGTAGTGTGGTAAGTGACTCCTTAAATCCTAGTCCCATTTTATACACTCTGGGAGCTATTGGTCAATTCAAAACTCTGTAGAGGAGATCACGCTATTCCTGAAAATGTCATTACCTATATCAAGAGAATATATTGGTATACTATTTAATATTGTATTTCTTTTTGTCACAAACGTGGCTTGGCATGGAAAAGGTTTTCACGTGACTCATGGTTGAGTCGCAGGTATGTGGTTGTTTTGCGCATATAACTCATTCGGGTTATATGATTTGTTATGTGTGGGATTTGTGATACTTTCGCACATGGCTCAAGTATGAGTCATGGGACGTGTGCTTGGCAAGTATGCCTTACGAGTGTACCTTGCGGGTAAGCCTTACACACATGATTTATGTTTCGTACATGATCTCATTATGAGGTTATGGGTTTTGCGCATATGACTCAGTCGAGTCATATGACTTGTTTATTGCGTTATGATTGATTTATAAGTTTTTGTACATGACCTCGCTATGAGGTCATGGGTTTTGAGCATGTGATCACTTTGGTCATATGACTAGTTTGTTATGATTTGATTTCGCACATGGGACTACTTTAGGTCACATGACTACGAGCGGGAAGAATACTATATAAGGAGGCCGACGGCGCTGGGGAAGATAGGTTCTTCACGCTTTGTTCTAAGTACTTTTCCTACTTATTACTTTAACGAATATAAAACATCTTTATAATCTTTATCTCTATTGCACCGTTATTGTTACGCCAAGAAAAGTCTTTCATGAAGACGAGCTAGAGAAAGCTTACGATAGGCATTCCCGATAGAAGACAAAGGTCTTGTACTATCGGTAACGCAGGCAGAGGCCTAGAGCTATCGTAAGATAAAGAAAGAAGAAGACAGAAAGAGAAGTATCGTTTCCTGTAGCCAAGAATTAACTAGCCAGAGAGGGATCGTTACATTACAAAGCGTCACCTAAGTGCAATGCCAAACGATACAAGACGGCATTCTTCAATCCAGACAGGGAAGGAGATATCGACATCGACGATCAAAACCTTATCCTAAGAGGATTCAGCGATGCCTTAGATCACGTCTCAGCAGAACCCTGGAGAGCAGCAAGCCCAGTAACCCCAGAGAAAAGATCACCAGTCGATAGCTCTCCTGCAGGAACTCCACAACCCGAGAAAATGTTGGAATCCACAGTACCTGGGCTACAGGCCCCAGCCACTCCGGCTCCAGGAACCAGCATACTTGGAATGACTGAAAATCAGTTTCAGGCATTTCTCACAGCCACACGAAATACAGGGCAAGGAAATGTCCAAAGACCGAAAGTAAAGGAGCCCGACACATACGAAGGAGCTGAAGACAAGCTGCGAATATTCTTAGCGCAATGTGAAGGATATTTTGCCATCAAGGGATATGGAGATTGCTATAATGAGATCAAGATTCCATATGTGGAATCTCTACTCAGGGGACTTGCGGGATAATGGATCATGCCTTTCCAAGAAGGAAGGAAGCAGAGGGAATAGGTCACATACGAAGAGTTCAAGGCGACACTCTTTGAACAATTCGGAGATCCCAACGCCAAAGAAACAGCAAGACGAAAGCTAGAAAAACTCCAACAAGGAAAACAAATATTCTCGGTATACTGGAATGAATGTCGACTATTGTTGTAACTGGTACGGGTACTCGGTTATTGGTTTTGTTTTATGTTTTGTTTTAAGTATCGCTTTGATACTTGGTTTTGTTTTATGTTTTGTTTTAAGTATCGCTTTGATACTTGGTTTTGTTTTATGTTTTGTTTTAAGTATCGCTTTGATACTTGGTTTTGTTTTATGTTTTGTTTTAAGTATCCCTTTGATACTTGGTTTTGTTTTATATTTTGTTTTAAGTATCGCTTTGATACTTGGTTTTGTTTTATGTTTTGTTTTAAGTATCGCTTTGATACTTGGTTTTGTTTTATGTTTTGTTTTAAGTATCGCTTTGATACTTGGTTTTGTTTTATGTTTTGTTTTAAGTATCGCTTTGATACTTGGTTTTGTTTTATGTTTTATTTTAAGTATCGCTTTGATACTTGATTTGCTTTAAGTATCGTTTGATACTTGGTTTTGTTTTATGTTTTGTTTTAAGTATTGCTTTGATACTTGGTTTTGTTTTGTTTTAAGTATCGCTTTGATACTTAAGTAGTTTCATCAGAGTGTATCGATTGATACCTTTGATTAGCTTTGTTCATGCTAGACATGAACAGATTTGTGTATTTAAAGACCGCCTGTTTCTACGATAGAAAAGGCAGACTTCGACAGACAGTATTTCAATATACTTGGTTGAACGATTACTTCTTTGTTCCTCACTACACCCTCGAAGCCTCCTTTAGTTCTCAGCTCTCACCTCCTCTCTGGAAGAGCAGGCCACCTGCCAACTATGTTATCTATTACCGATAACGTGATTAGCACCTTGCGAACACGTTACAATTGGAATACGAGGCCGAGTTTGATGATGCTACTCTCTACATCATCCTCCTGAGAAACTGCAGTGAGAGACTCTGAGAGGCATGGGGAATCTCCGACCTGCACTATACGACAGCTGAACGATTTACAAGATGGGCAATCGATAACGAAAGCAAATTAAACATGGCTAGAAGCAACTCGGAAAACTCTATAGCTCACAGGGTGGTCCAATCATCCAGGAACCTGGACGGGACCCTCAAACCACAAGCAACTCGAGGAGAAAGTCGAGCATTACCATGAGGTGAGCCAATGGAGTTAGACAAATCAAGCGCAGGACCTGCTCTGAACCTGTCTAAGGAAGAATACGCCAGAAGAATGAACGGGAAACTTTACCTGAGGTGCAGAAAAGCAGGCCATCGGATATGAGAATGCAGAAGCAGACCCAACAACGGATTCCAAGGAAACAGAGCTGCTGGAAATAATTGTTTCTAAAACCAAAAAAGGAGCAACATCCGCGAAATGATAGCAGAGGATTCACTGGCAGAAAGTGACAAGGGTCTCCAGTAAACGGTGGTCTGGGAGACCCAAGATGTGGACCTGGAAAACCCATCAAGTTAGCGAACTACTACACGGCACTACACACCCAAAGAGGAGAAGAAGATGGAGATAATGTGATGATCAAAACAAAGATATACAATGAAGAAAACAAAGAAACAACAATATATGCAATGCTCGGCTCTGGGGCCACCGAAGACTTCATCGATAAAGAAATATGCTACAAATACGGCCTCCATACCAAATAAGCGAAGAAAGCGAGACAAGTCTACTTGGCGGATGGAAAGCCAAGCGCTATGGGTTCTATAACCTATAAGGCGACAGTACCTATGGACATTAACAGCCATAGGGAAACGGCAACTTTTCAAGTAGCAGATCTAAAAAACCATGAGATAGTCCTAGGGATGCCATAGTTGTAACGTGTTCGCAAGGAGCTAATCACGTTATCGGTAAAGGTTCGATAGTTGGCAGGTGGCCTGCTCTTCCAGAGAGGAGGCGAGAGCTGAAAACTAAAGGAGGCTTCGAGCGTGTACTGAGGAACAAAGAAGTACCTGTTCAACCAAGTATATTGAAATACTGTCTGTCGAAGTCTGCCTTTTCTATCGTAGAAACAGGCGGTCTTTAAATACACAAATCTGTTCATGTCTAGCATGAACGAAACTAATCAAAGGTATCAACTGATACTCTTTAGCAAAACTCCTTAAGTATCAAAGCGATACTTAAAACAAAACATAAAACAAAACCAAGTATCAAACGATACTTAAAACAAACCAAGTATCAAAGGGATACTTAAAACAAAACATAAAACAAAACCAAGTATCAAACGATACTTAAAACAAACCAAGTATCAAAGCGATACTTAAAACAAAACATAAAACAAAACCAAGTATCAAATGATACTTAAAACAAACCAAGTATCAAAGCGATACTTAAAACAAACCAAGTATTAAAGCGATACTTAAAACAAAACATAAAACAAAACCAATAACCAAGTACCCGTACCAGTTACATTCCCCAAAACAAAACAACAGTTTAAACAAACAAAACCTAATAATCATCAAAAGCGGAGTCTGAGAAACAAAAGGCTTCAGTTTCCGCTAAAAGCTCTTCATTGTAAGTGTCACACCAGGAACAAGAGGAAACTCTAAGGAAACACTTAGACTCGAAGAAGTCTAAATCACAGTAGTCACGAATACCAGATCCGTGTTGTACATCAACCCAGGCGTGATTGCAATCAGGACAGTAATCTATCCAGAGGATTTCGAAAAAATCTTCAAGTTGGATAGCATCGCGGTTCAACAACAGTCCAACAATCTGTTGTCGCAGCCTCACATTGAGCTCCACATAGTTTGACATCGTTATGGTATTCGGATGGTGATTGGTGACTAGGTAAAGTTGTCGAGAGCCTGCTCCATAGCTTGATTCTCCTCATCGCTGCTTTCGAACTCCAACTCAAAGTGTGGTGCCCAAAATCCATCTCTAGCTTCGAGGTCTGCATGCCATCGCTCAGTTTCTGGCATTACAGCGTGCAGACTGTACGAGATATCGTGGTGATATAATTGATTGTTGGGGGAAGGGATTCGTTTGGCATGTTGTCTTTCCACCATCCATTCACCATATCCATAGCGTGCTCTAGTCCTTCCAGTTGTTCCCAACTGTTTTCGCTCGTCGGATATCCTTTCCATTTGACCAGGAACTGATCATTTCCATGCCAAAGGCGGTGGTCTCTGATTTCTTCAACTTCCCATTCATCCTTCTTATCGATGATGATAGGTGCAGGCTGAGAGTAGGTCCTTCCAGGAAACTTGGAGTCGTCATTTGGATGGAATCGCTTGACAGCTGAGGCGTGAAAGACTGCAGTATTGCGGCGGTACATGCGTCCATCCATCTGGATAGTGTAGTTCTCTGTATGCTCGTCAAAGGATATGACTTTGAAGGGTCCTCGCCATCGGGGTTGTAGTTTCTTGCTGCATCCGACATTGGTAATGAACCTGTTACTGTGTACCATGAGCATGTCTCCTGGTGAGATGGGAACATGTTTGCGTCATCATTTCTGGGCAGTAGTGGTGCTTCGGAATCGGGCAGCCTTAACGGCTTGGAAGGCATCGTTTCGGATTGCTTGGTGGCGGTTTAGATGGTCATCAGAGGTAGGGACTGAGGAGTTCTTAAATAGTGTTGTAGGTAGGAGGGGGTATTGACGGCCAAAGACTGCCTTATATGGTGACATTCCCAGGGTATCTGAAAATCTGGCATTGATATATGTGGCCAGTTCAACTAGGGCTGGTTCCCAGTTGGTTTGTCGTTCATTGATCATGTTCCTAATTCCGGTCTTAACTTCGCGGATTTTTCGTTCTGCTTGGCCATTAGTCTCATGGTGTCCTGGGGCAGCCATAATGTAGTTTATTCCGAGGGTGGTCAAGGTTTGCTTCCAGAATCTGGCAGTAGAGTGGGGATCAGCATCACTGACAATAGATAAGGGGTACCCGTGGGGGGTAAACAAGTATCGTTGGAGGTTATTCCAAGTGTCTTTGGAGGAATCGGTAACCTTCATTGGTATTAGCCAGGTGTATCCAGAGAAACGATCCACAGCTACGAAGATGGTGTCATATCCGGCGGACTTGTTGAATGGTCCCGCAAAATCGATGGCATATGATTCGAATATTTCACATGGTAGTTGCAGGGTCTGTGCTTTTCATTCAGGTAATTGTGTTCTCTCTTTGTTTGCCTGGCAGAGTTCACATTGTTTGACGAAATTGCGGAAATCCTTGCGCATCTCAGGCCAGTACACATATTCCGAAGCATATTGAAGGTTGCGGTCCACACTGTGGTGTCCTTTGTTGTGAATCTCGGATATGACATATTCTCTAATAGTCATTCCATTGAACATGTGGCCCTTTGGTATGTATAGGCAATGTTCACCATAACGGGTGCTGGTATAGACCATTCCATTTGATATGTTGTAGGGGGCGAGGTCTCCATGCCTGGAGCTATCCATGGCTTTGAAGTAAATCGGGTCATGGCGGTATCCTGCTATCATTTGGCTTCGGAAAGAGGAGGTTAATTCTTCTGTGGTTGATCTAACGTCCCGTTTATCCTCGATTAGGGATCCTCTTGTTGGTTCAATAGGGGCTTCCTCTTCCTCAAATGTTTTGTAGAGTTGGCGCCGATACTCGGGAATAGTAGGGGGTATGACCGAGTCAATGGTTTCATTGTTGTATACTCGTAAGGGTCCACCATATAGTGGTTGTGAATCGATTATGGGAGGTGAGGGTGGCGGGGCTGAATGTGGGGGTTGTAAATAAGATATTGCATCCACGTAGGCTGCTGCTTGTTCGAGTTCTTCAAGACCTTAGTATCGTGTTGGAACAGGGTCAAGGGTATGTGAAGGTTGGGTCGATTCCTCTTTCTTGATCATCTCTTCTGCTCCTTCCACGGTATCGAAGCTGGTATCTTTGGAATCGTTAGCAGGCATATAGTACGGTCGCTGGTATCTGTTGCCGAACTTGATCTCTGTCTGGTGAAAAGGGCAGGTGTCATGGTAACAGTGGGACCAGTGGAGTCTGCTTTGTTCAAGTTCGTGAGGAGGTGTGCTGCGGAGCGTGCAATTGTCTTTCCATTCTTCATTAATGTCCTTTCCTCGTTCTGTTCCGGCAGCACTGTACATGGTGTAAGAGAAAGGATTGGAGTGAACAGCAGAGCTGGCGGTAGCCATCAATGGTTCTCATTCATAGGAGGTGTCGTCAGGACTGTCCTCGCTTTGTCTTGTGTGGTCGTGAACGAGAGGGGGGTTTGCGATGTCTTGATTCTAATATAGGCGGGAGAGAGCATCAGCTAAATAGTTCGTTCTTCCAGGGGTATAGATGATTTTTGCCTCGCATTTGCTGATCTCGCCTATCCATCTTGTTCTTCTTCTTCCAGGTATTCTTTCTGTTTTAAGATTAGTGAGGGGTTGGTGGTCGGTAACAATAGTGAAGGTATTACCCATCAGGATGTGGTTGAAAGCGGCGAGAGCATCAATCACAGCAAGGGCTTCCTTGTCTGTTGTTCCATAGTTCATCTGTGAGTTAGTGAACTTCCTGCTGTGTAATGCCGCCGGCCTTGCCGATTCATGGGAGGCCCCTTGCCCAACCCATGCTCCAACTCCAACATCCGATGCATCAGTAATCAGCCATATCGGTTCTGGTTTACTATAATTAATAGGTTGAATAACGTTGGTATTTTTAATCAATTCCTTGATGTTGGTAAAGACTTGGTCATGAGTGTGGGTCCAGACAAATTCTGCATTGCCGGTAAGGTCTGTGAGCGGCGCTGTCACAGTGGCGTGGTGTGGGAGGAACTGGAAAATATAGTTGACAAGTCCTAGGAATCGCATGAGTTTCTTTTGATTCCGGGGTGTTGACCATTCCGTTAAACAGGCTATTTTTCTAGGGACTGCGTGTATTCCGTCATTATCTATAACATGTCCTAGGATATCGAGTTTATCGGCAAACAGAATTGATTTGTTTTTGCTAGCATAGAATTTAGCTTCCCTTAGTTTGGTACAAACCAATCCTATATGGGAGGCATGTTCTATTTCGGTGTTTGAGAAGATGAGAATATCATCAATGTAAACCCAAACAAAATGGTGGAGGTATTCACTCTGGAGGTTTTCCATTATTCGCATAAAGGCAGTGGGCGCATTCATGTCACCTTGTAACATAACTCAGCTAATAAAACTTCCAAAGGGTGTTTTGAAACTGCTGTAGCGTTCGCTTTCTGGATCTAACCTTGTTTGGAAGTAGGCATCGCTTAAGTCAATCTTACTTCGGAACCTAGCCCGTCCAACTGCATTTAGGATCTGGGTTTGGTTTGGGATAGCAGAGCTGTCCATAACTGTGTTATCGTTCCGTAGTTTGAGGTCCACCAAGGGGCAGATTCTTTTTCCATCTGCTTTGGGTTGAACAAACATAGGAGCGGCACCTGGTGCTTCTGCCTGGTAGATGACTCCTCTTCTTTGTTGTTGGTTGATCCAATCACAAAGTGGGCTTTTGTATGTGTCAGGAATAGAGTAGGTGGGTTGGTTTTTGAGATTAGAGGGGTCTCGGAGGTGGATGTGGTGGTTCACCTCTCTCATAGGCGGTAGTTCTTCGGGTATTTGATCAGGGAAAACATCAGAGTACTCATCCAATAGTCGTAGGGCAGTTGCTTCACACACTGCAGCTCGGTACTCTCCGCTTGTTGGCTTGCATGAGACTCTGACCTTCTGATCTGGAAAATCGATGGTTGATTCCCCACACCTGATTATAGCTTTGTGGCGGTTCAGGAATGGCATACCTATTAAGGCATCGTATTTGGCTAGGTTTCCAATTAGTATTTCCTGGGGGGGTAGTATAGCAGAACCAAGTCGAATAGTCGCAGAACATGTTTTATGGCTTGTGGATCGTGATCCCTTCACTGCCATATTGACTGGTATGGGTTGGTTAAGGTCTTGAGTTGGGAGTCCATGGACAGAGACAAAGGCATTACTGATCATATCTCTTCCGATTGCGCCAGTGTCGAATAGGACTCGAGCCCTTTTGCCATTGATCAGGATAGTACCTTCCAGAGCGGTGTGTGCTTTGAATGTAGCCAGGGGTCGAACACTGTTGCATTCCACATTGATATATCCGATATGGATTTCTTCATATTCACTGGATTGGGTGTTATCGCTTTCAACATTGTTGGCCGACGCCTCTTGCTTAATTACCTTTCCTTTTCCTTTCTTTGTAGGACAGTTCTTTGCCATGTGCCCTGTTTTTCCAAATTCAAAACATTCTCCTTTTTGCCGTCTTGATTCTTTGGAGGATTTTGTTTTCTTCTTGAAAACCCGTGGGGTATCGTCTTCAGAGTTGCTGGAGGCTTTGTGTCATGGCTGGCTGTTCCTACTAGAGGATGTCTGTGTTTTGTAGGCCTTGGTCTCATGGAGAATGGCGTCCTTTCATTCTGCTCTTGCAATTATTACTGCAATATCATCGCCATCTGCCTCGAGTGGTTCTACTTCACGCCGGAGGGTAGGGTGCATGGTGTCGTAGAATCGTCGCTTCAGGATGTATTTGGAGATGCTTCCTCTCTCCATTCGGTCCTTATACATTATCAGGTCCATAGCCACATCGGTAATTCACTTGACATGTGTCCCGTTAACTTGCTGGAGCTGGTTGAATTTGTTGTATAGGAGGTTGTTGGTTATAGAGGATTGGAATCGTCCTTTCAGGTAATCGAGAACTGTAGATCCTCTCAATCTTACATTCCCACCGAAATCCTTATAGCCTTGGTGGTATGCGTCGGTTGCCTTTCCTTCACAGAATGATCCAATAATAAGTCCGGTTGTAGGGTCTTCCACATCTTTTCCTTGTAAGAGTAGGAAGTGTGAGAGTTCTGTTGCCCATCGTTCAAAGGCTTCAGGTTTGAGGTCTTTCCCTTCTCCTGTGAACTTTGCTGGGAGGTGAAGTTTAAACTTAGGGGGTTCAAATGCTGCAGGTACCTCCTCTTCTTCAGGCCTTGCCCGAGATTTCCCACCTCCGGACGGCCCTCCTCCTGTGCTAGCCATATCTGATTCACTACTGGATTCGGGGTCATTTGGAGGTTCAAAGGAAGGCTTCTTTGCTGGAGTAGAAGGGAATTCTCCTGGAGGTTGTGTATCTTCCATGTTTGCAGGATCGCCCGGCTCTTTAGCAGAGTGCCGGGGTTGTTTGTTTCTTGTAAGGTCTTGCCGTGGGATTTGCTTCCCACTCCTAGTCGTCAAAGACTCTATCTTGGATTTGAGATGAAGCCGAATGTGCCGTGATTCTGCCGCTTCTCTCAGCTTGCGTTCTGAGGTGGATATCGATAGGTTGATCAGGCCTAGATCTGGGGACAGGTTCTTAACCACTTGCTGAGGTTAAAAAAATGTAACATGTTCGCAAGGAGCTAATCACGTTATCGGTAAAGGTACGATAGTTGGCAGGTGGCCTGCTCTTCCAGAGATCAGGCGAGAGCTGAAAACTAAAAGAGGCTTCGAGGGTGTACTGAGGAACAAAGAAGTAACCGTTCAACCAAGTATATTGAAATACTGTCTGTCGAAGTCTGCCTTTTCTATCGTAGAAACAGGCGGTCTTTAAATACACAAATCTGTTCATGTCTAACATGAATGAAACTAATCAAAGGTATCAACTGATACTCTTTGGCAAAACTCCATAAGTATCAAAGCGATACTTAAAACAAAACATAAAACAAAACCAAGTATCAAACGATACATAAAACAAACCAAGTATCAAAGCGATACTTAAAACAAAACATAAAACAAAACCAATAACCAAGTACCCGTACCGGTTACAATAGTTACGAAAGCATAATCCGACGATGGATTGGAATAAGAACAAGATGATGTTTACAAGCGAACTATGTGCGACACGATGTCTCAACAGTTCGCCTGTAGTCTACTCAACACCGATACGAGAAGCGGAAGAAGAAACTTTGCATGCAAAGTTTGCTGAGATACGGCAAGATAAATGAGTCCGGATACAAAGGCTGGACCAAGAGGCAAGAGTGCCTACCAAGAGTTCCAAAGGGGCAGCAGGACACGACCTATATGCCAATGAGGGAATTGAGATACCTGCCAACGGGCAGGCAACGACAAAGACGGGAATAGCCATTGGACTTCCAGAAGGCACCTATGGATGAATAGCACCCCAGAGTGGTCTAGCGGTCAAAAATCAGCTCATGACTATGGCAGGGATAATCGACGTCGACTATACAGGTGAAATCAAAGTGGTCCTGGCCAACCTAGCTCAAGATGACTACCAAGTCCAGAAAGGCGATCGAATCGCATAGTTGATAATAGAAAAAATCAACAAAGAAGATCTGCATGAAGTAGATCATCTGGAAGAAGCCACAAGAGGAAGCAAGGGATTTGGAAGTACGGACCAAAACCAGCTCGATACAACAAAAAGAATTGAGATCAAAGAGATCACAGCACAAGCCTTTGGAGAGTACTATCGAAGAGGAGATACAACAGGAATTCTCAAATGGACATACGAGGACGAAAAAGCAGTTCTAGCAAAAATCAACATCAGCACAGAGCTAGCAATCCAGGACAAGAAATACCAAAGCAAAACGGGATGGAAAGAGTTGGTTCCAAAAGAATACCACCAATTCATGAATCTATTGCAAGAAGAGGAAGCTATGGAGCTACCACTTCGAAGACCAGGAATCGATCACGAAATTCAGCTGGACAAAGATGAAAAAACAGGAAAGACAAAGGAGATTCCCTACAAGAGGTTATACCCACTAGGAGAAGCAGAGCTCGAAGAACTTAGGAAGTACATCAAGCAAAACTTAAAGCAAGGATGGATCAGGGACTCTTTCGCATCAGCAGGATCCCCAATACTATTCATCAAAAAGAAAGACAGAGAAATGAGACTCTGCGTGGACTACAGAGCCCTCAATTCGGTTACCAAGAAAGACCGATATCCACTACCCTTGATTGGAGAAGCACTGGACAGACTGCGATTAGCAAAATACTTCACCATACTCGACATCAAGGACGCATACCACAATATATGCATCAAGGCAGGAGACAAATGGAAGACTATATTTGCCTCAAGATACAGAATGTTCAAATACTTAGTTATGCCCTTCGGGCTAACCAACGCACCAGCTCCATTCCAGAGATGGATCAACAAAGTACTTAATAAGTACCTCGACATATGTTGTATCGTATACTTGGACGATGTACTCATATACTTGGAAAACATACAACAACACCAAAAGGATATCAGTAATATCATGGCCACAATACAAGGATCAGGAATGAAGATCAAACCAACAAAATGCGAATTCCATAAGGAAGAAACAGAATACCTCAGATTTATCATCAATCGAAGTGCGATAAAGGTCGACCCTGTCAAAACAGCAGCCATATGGGATTGGGCCAAACCAAACAACAAGACAGATGTTCAATGCTTTATGGGATTCTGCAACTTTTATTGAAGGTTCATAGAGGGATTTAGCAGGCTTGCAAAACCACTCTATAACCTAACAAAGAAAGACAAGAAATGGGAATGGTGAGAAACCAAACAAAAAGCATATGATGCAATACGTACATATCTAACATTGGCACCCATACTGGTTCATTTCAACTCAAACCGAAGGACAATAATCGAAACAGATGCCTCAAAATGTGTATTCTCGGGCATACTATCGCAACAATGCAATTATGGAAAATGGAGGCCAGTGTCTTACCAGTTCAAGACAATGACCCCCGCAGAGTGCAACTATGATGTTGCAAACAAAGAACTATTAGCAATAGTTCAAACATTAAAAGAATGGAGGAGACACGTTTTGAACAATGACCATCCAGTCCGAGTTCTAACTGGCTCCAAGAACTAGGTCCCGTTCATGACTATGAAAGAACTGAACGACTGCCAGATAAGATGGATGGAACACCTCAGCAAATACAACTTCAAAATTGAATACCGACAAGGCAAAGAGAGTGGAAAGCCAGATACTCTCACAAGGATTGCAAGCGACAAACCATAAACGAAAAGAGACGAAAGAATCAAACAAAAAACACAAACACTATTACCAAAAACCTACTTCGAGGCAATGGAGGTTATCCAATTCACATCAATGGAGGAAAAAGGAATTGAAAATGCAAACGAGAAAGACAGAACAATTCAGGCAATAAGAGAAGCCTTGGAGTAAGGGAAAAAGGAAATAAAAGGAATTGCTCTGGGTATATGCCAATGGAAGGACGGAAATATGTGGTACGAGAGAAAATAATGGATCCCGGAAGAAGAGGGGATAAGGACAGACATCATACAACAACTCCATGATATCCGAATGGCAGGATATGGAGGAACGGCTAAAACCACGGAATTCATCACGAGGCCATTCTATTGGCCAGGACTGCGCAAAGATGTCAAATGATATATCAAAAACTGCGACCTATGGCAAAGAACGAAAACGGCTAAACACACACCATATGGGTGACTAAAATCAAACAAAGTTCCCGAACAACCATGGGAAACAATTACTATGGATTTTATCACAGACCTACCGGCATCGGAACATTGCGATAGCATCCTGGTTGTGGTGGATAATCTGACCAAAATGAGTCATTTCGTTCAGGTTAGAAAAGATATCAACATGAGGGATTTTATACAAACATTCTTCAGAGAGGTCTTTCAACTTCACTGCCTCCCAAAGAATATCATTACCAATCGAGGAACACTATTCACATCGGGACTATGGAAGAATGTAACTGGAGAAATGGGAATATAAAACAGAATGAGCACAGCGTTCCACCCACAAATGCATGGACAAACGGAACGCGTAAATGCGATACTCGAACAATATTTAAGGGCTTACGTCAATTATCAACAAGATAATTGGTACAAGCTGCTATCTATGGCTGAATTCGCATACAACAATGGAAAGCAAGAAACAAGCGGCACGACACCCTTCTTCACAAATTACGGACAACATCCACAAAGTCAGACCACATATCATACGATTAATGTTTTGATACCGGATAAAACCAATATGGGAAAACTACATGAAACATTACAATACGAAATGAGTCAAGCACAACAACGACAGAAGGAACAATATGATAAGCACCGAAGACCAGATCCGAACATACAACCAGGAGATATGGTATGGCTAATACCACGCAATATCCATACAACGCAACCATCAAAGAAATTGGACAACAAGAAAATAGGACCATTCCAGATACTGGAAAAAGTGGGCAGTCAAGCTTATAAACTCGACCTTCCCTCCTCAATGCGAATACACAACACATTCCACATCTCACTTCTCAAATTACACAACGACAATAAGTTTCCTTCACAAACACTTATTCCTCCTCCTCCGATTGAACTCAATGGAGAACCAGAATACGAGCTCGACGAAATAGTCGATTCCTGCTTCTTCCACGGTCACCTCCAATACCCAGCCAATTGGACAGGATATTCTCCCAAACACGATAAAACTTTGTACTTCGCACACAACTTCGAAAACGCGCAAGATACCATCGCAACCTTCCACCAGCGATAGCCAGGCAAGTCCGGCCTAGTTGACGATCACGTTCAACCAAGACAAAGGCGAGGGAAAGACTCCTCCGCCGTTGCAACAACACGAAGGCTGGGGCGATAGCTCCTACAAAACCACACCCACTAGCCCTGAATACTCATTCATGGGGCCAACCAATGAAGAACTTAAGGAGAGGGAACAATAAGCACAGCATAATACCATGTCATGGACGGTATGCTACAATGACGGTTGCCAAACACACTTTAACGACAAAGAAGGCTCGGGATGGTTCCCGAGGGAATGTTGAAAGCGTCGCCCAAGCCTGGACCACGTTCTGAAGCATTGGCAACAATGCTTCAGAAATGGGTGCAGGATGCACAAGGCACAAAAAATATTGGTGGGATTCTACCCGCAGAAGGATGGAAGCAGGAAAGAGTTGGAAGGGGAGGATGCCAGAAAGGCATGGGCCGCGAAGATGCGGTCCAGGGAGGGAGGAGCTCAAAACTCCTCAGCAGACATAGAACTGGACATCAGGAGCCTACACAGGCATATACGGGAACTCCGAGAACAACTTGGCCAAGCCGTGGCCACAATTTTGGCAAACAACAAAACGAGCGCAGAGCTAAGACAACTGAACGATAATCAGCGGCACATGATCGAGATGGCAAATCTGATCCTAGAATCAGTAACGGTCAGGTGGAGGACGGCAGACGAAAAGTTCCACAAGCTGAAAAGGACCATGCGCTTGGCAGGACTGGAACTATTGAAACTGGGAGAAAATGCCTGATGGGACTCAGGCTTAGGAGGAGTGGAGCTAATGTCACAAACGTGGCTTGGCATGGAAAAGGTTTTCACGTGACACATGATTATGAGTCACAGGTATGTTTTTGTTTTGCGCATAAAACTCATTTGGGATTTATGATTTGTTAAGTGTAGAATTTGTGATGCTTTTCCCACATAGCTCAAGTATGAGTCATGGGACGTGTGCTTGGCAAGTATGCCTTACGAGTGTGCCTTGAGGGTAAGCCTTGCACACATGATTTATGTTTAGCACATGATCTCATTAAGAGATCATGGGTTTCGCACATATGACTCAGTCGAGTCATATGACTTGTTGATTGCGTTATGATTGATTTATGAGTTTTTGTACATGACCTCACGATGAGGTCATGGGTTTTGAGCATGTGATCACTTTGGTCACATGACTAGTTTGTTATGATTTGGTTTCGCACATGTGACCACTTTAGGTCACATGACTACGAGCGGGAAGAATACTATATAAGGAGGCCAAGGCAGCCGTGGAAGATAGGTTCTTCACGCTTTGTTCTAAGTACTTTTGCTCGTCCTTGCCGTCGCTTCGCCCCGAGCGTTTCTTTCGCCATCATGATGGGCCTTGATGTCTTGAATTCTGGGGGAGATATCTGAGTTCGCTCAGTAGTTCCTGGGGTCTTTGGTGTTGAGGTCTGTTAGGCGTTGCGTGGCGGATAACTTGTTTGCGTCTCGTTTCGTTGGACTGGTTATCTCACGATACTGGCACTTCGAGCACTCATCACAGTCGCATACGAGCCCCTTTCGGTAAAATGTCTACGGCTTCCTGTATATCGTCTACTCGCAGGTTTCGCGTTCGATTGGGGGGATTGAACATTGTGTTTGGGGGGATCACCCATGTCGTTCTTTGGGCCAGCTCATGTCTTTTGTTGGGTTTTAACGGAGTCCTTAGTTCTCGCGATACAAAGTGCCCTTGGGTTAGACTGATGACCTTCCCAAGTATCAACTCGTCGTACCGGCCGCATCATTTCCTTAAGGGAGGGGGCCTCACCGACCCCTCCCTGCCTCGTTGCTTTATGTTTCTACGGTCGGAATCCTACGATGTTGTTTATCACCGTTCCCTTGGAAGTTTTGTCCTTGCGGCATATACGGTGGTTCAGTCAGGTGTCACCTCCTAGCTACGGTGGGGATGGCTTTGACCCTGAAAAACCTTACCCCCTGGAGTGGTTTTTCTTTGCTGCCTGGGGTGGTGTGGGACGATTGGCTGCCAGGCACTCGCGTTGTCTGTGCGTCTGGGTGGTTCAGTTGTGGTCTGTGGTTGGCCCGGCTTCACCCATTGCAAGTGGGGCCTACCTTCCGTTTGTCTGCTTCTGTTCGATTCGCCCTTCCCCTCTTGTCGCGTCAGTTGGAGATGCCTCTTGCCTGTTGTTCGGTCCGTGCCTGTTGCCGGACCTGTGGGGCTGGCTTTGGCTGGCTCTGCTTGCTCTTTCCCAACTCGGGTGGATTTCGGTTCGGCTGGGTTGGATGGTGTGGCTGGTGCCGCCACCTTCGGGTGTTGGTGCTGCCTCCTTTGTGGCTCCCAGCTGTGGCTGGTGGGCTCCCCTCGGCTATATGGTGCTGGGGGTTGGGGCTCTGTTCATGTGGCCAAGATCAATAGCTGCCTGGCGGGGCTGGGTATAAGCTGTCCTATGGCCGTCCGATGGTTAATCTGTCTGAGGGGCTGGGGGGGCTGGATGGGCTCTGTGGCGTCTGGTGTGTGGGGCTTGGGGGGGGCTGATTGGGGGGGGAGAGGCACCTGCGAGCACCGGTCGGGCATGCGTCAGGTTGGGCGATGTCTAATTAAGTATTTCCGGACCGGTTTGGGCTGCTGGGCGAAGCTGCTCAGTGCTGTAAAGCTCCCCGGCGGACCGCTGGACTGATGGCCACCTGTGCGGATAGTGGGTTGCGACCACCTGGTTGGACTTGTTTGGGTTCTGTGTACTGGGTGTTGTGGAAGTTTGTTTGGTTTCTTTGGTTTGGCAGTGGGTATGGCTGGCAGGGGCAAGGCACCACGGGTGGGAGATAGGCCCCACTGACTTTTTCGGTCTGTCACCACCTCTATGTATTTCTTTTGTTGATGAGTTTGTTTTGGGGGACAGGCAGCGGGTACAGGTCCTCCTCACCATTACGCTCCTCGGAGGCACTTGGCAAAGAGGGTTTATAGGGTCGACGGCCTGGCATGCGGATGCGAGAGGCGGACATGTTGGTCACCTCCTCTCTGCCATTGTGTCGCTTGTAGTTTATATTTTGGTTTGTTGTTGGTTTTCTACTGTGGTGGAGGTGTTGCGGGACGGTATTTGGACCGGGTGGTAGTGGTTTTAATTTTGTTGGACGAGGAACCTGGTTGGGTCGGTCTCTTGCTCGGCTTCGGCTACGCTTGGTGCTTGTTGGCTTCATACCAGAGGGGCTACGGACTTGGACCGGGGAGGGTGCTGGGTTGTTTGATGGTCTTGTAATTAGTTTCCGTGCAGGCATGACTCGGGGATGGCAGGTGCGGGACCGTAGACTTAGTTAGCCTAGGATTAGTGGTATGCCGGTTAGCGGTATCCCTGTGCCGGCGGGGGCTCGTCATATGCCAGTGTTGGCGGTACGAGTTTAAATAAAATTAAATTGACTTCTAAGTACTTTTCCTCCTTCTTTCACCCCATGTCGGAACATGAAGGTTCGGTGTCGGTCCAATCAGAGACCTTGATTTCTATGTCACGATAGGCTTTAAGTCTTTAACTTCAATCACCTTTTGGGGGCATCATTGTTAATCCCTCCCCTACGATTACTGGAAGTTCTTTCTTCCTTCTACCTATCTTTACCTTTGTTCGTTTACGTCGCCTCCTCACGGTCGCAATAGCTAAGCGAGCCTCAGTCCCTTCTGCCACGTCCGCTTTACGTTCGTCGGTGGTTCTGTCTCGTGCCGTCGAGAAGAACTTCGCCCTGGAGGCTGAAGTCTCTCGCCTTCGGTATCACATCTCCGTCTTTTCTTGGCAATTTCATCACGCTGAGAAGGAGATATCTACTGTGTCGGCTGCCCTGGCCTCTGAACACGATACTGTTCGTGGTTTGGTCATGACTTTGGCAGCTGAAGCTTCTACGGTTATCCCCTCTTCGCCTGTCCCCTCGGTCGCTTTGGTTACTACGGTGGTCTCGGTTAGGGGGGGTGGGCTAGACCCTGAGAGTTCTCAGGGTCAAGCGGAGGAGCTCCCTTGTGAGAATGTTGCCCCGGCGGTTATCCCTGCCCCCCTTGCAGCTACGGTTGTGGATGGTGGTGTGGGTGGTCCTGTTCCTGATTCGTCAGGATTGGAGGAGGCGCTTGCTCCTGGTGTGGGTAGGATGGATTCTAGTGTGGTAACACGAGCTATGGTGGTATCACCCCCTTCGGGGGGGCAAGTACCTGAGTCCTCCATGGCTGAGCCCGTGGCTGGTCAGGGAAGTGCCTCTGGTGGCGTCCCTCCTGTGGTGGTGGGTGGTGATGAGGGTGGCCTGTCCACTCCTGTTGCTAGACTTGCGACCGGGGGTGGGAAGAGGAAGAGAAACAAGAAACGCCGGGTCAAGCAAGACCAGACCTCACCTGTGCCACTTGTTCCCGACTCGGAAGGGTCATCGCCTTCACCGGTTAGCTATTGCAAACTGGCTGTTACAGCGTCCACGGTGCGTTTGCCGCCTGCGGAGCGGGCTGGGGAGTTGGATCATGAGTTAAATACTTGGGTGTGTTCAGTTAAGTGCCGGCGGCTTGGAGACTCTCTCGTTCTGGCTGCTTCCGTCGAGGTTTTTGGACTGTGCTGCCGGTGTGGTACACCCCAGATTCTCTACGACGGTTCGTACCCCCACAGCTAGGGAGCCCTCGCCCTGTAAGTTGGCTTTCCTTTTGGGTTTACGCGCTTGGGTTTTTTGGGTGTTTCTTTTGTTTGAGATTGGGGGAGGGTGCCTGGTGGTTGGCGGGGATGTCCTGAGATCTTTGAGTGGGGGTATTCAGGAGGGTTTCTACTGTGGAGGGGGTTATCTCGGGGTCATATTTAGGTGGCAGTAGTGGAATTCTTGTATTTTGTACAGGTAACTTGGCTGGCCAGCAGGCTGGGCTGAGGAGGACTTTCTTTACCGATTATGGTTTTTGTACTTAGTGTTCGTGTTAGGGTATGGGGCAGGCATGTTTGAGGTGTGGGGCTGGAGGTTTAGTTAGTTTGTAGTTAGTGGTATCCAGGATGCGACAACCTGGGGTCCCGGCCCTGGGGCTCGTTGTATGCCAGTGTTGGCGGTACGAGTTTAAATAAAATTAGATTGATTTCTAAGTACTTTTCCTCCTTATTACTTTAACGAATATGAAACATCTTTACGATCTTTATCTCTATTGCACCGTTATCATTACGCCAAGAAAAGTCTTTCATGAAGATGAGCTAGAGAAAGCTTATGATAGGCATTCCCGAGAGATGACAAAGGTCTTGTATTATCAGTAACGTAGGCAGAGGCCTAGAGCTATCGTAAGATAAAGAAAGAAGAAGACAGAAAGAGAAGTATCGTTCCCTGTCGCCAAGAATTAACTACCCACAGAGGGATCGTTACACTTTTCTACAGATGTAATAACTGAAAACACCTACAACTTGGTAGTGAGAAGATATCTTGATAAAGGATTCAGTTTAAGAGATTCCGCACCACAAACATATTTTTTCAGTTAAAATGTTGCTTTCGTTGCAGTGTACTGAAGTGCCGCCTAAAATCACCTCGCACTACCCCTACTCTGTACCATGAATTCATGACTTACCCTTGTACCAAGTTATCACTCAAGCAGTCCGCATGCGATTGGATGGGTAGAGGCCATTCTCCTACAGTATAGTGAGAGAACTCTATAGTTGAAGCATGCAGACATTAGAAAAAAGGAATGACTAAATAATAGGATACTCTAAACCTGATTATGTAATACTACCACTTTGTCTTAACTTGAACACAGCGGTGGCTTTTGTAAACCTGTTCACAAAACTATGCTGTACCAGAATTGAGACCAGCCCTATAGGTATCAAGGATCTGCATGTAGCCAAAAAAGTAGCAGTAGATGGTAGCTACAGAGACAGAGTTGAGGGCACAGGAAATAGTTTCATGGAGGCCTTCAAGGAAGTTCTGATATTTTTCCCAAGCATAGTATTTTTGTAATATGTTCACAAGGTACTAATCACGTTATCGGTAAAAGGCACGATAGTTAGCAGGTGGCCTGCTCTACGAGAGAGAAGGAGAGAGCTGAGAACTAATGGAGGCTTCGAGGGTATACTGAGAAACAAAGAGGTAACCATTCAACCAAGTATATTGAAATACTGTATGTCAAGATCTGCTGTTTCCATTGTAGAATCAAGTCGTCTTTAAATACACAAATCTGTTCATGTCTAGCATGAACGAAACTATTCAAAGATATCAAATGATACACTTTGGTAAAACAACTTAAGTATCAAAACGATACTTAAAACAAAACATAAAACAAAACTGAGTATCAAACAATACTTAAAACAAAACAAGTATCAAAGCGATACTTAAAACAAAACAAGTATCAAAGTGATACTTAAAACACAACATAAAGCAAAACTAAGTATCAAATGATTTTTAAAACAAAACAAGTATCAAGGCAATATATAAAGCAAAACATGAAACAAAACTATTAACCAAGTACCCATACAGGTTACAATTTTACTGAAAACCAGAAGTGCTCAATAAAGTTTAATTCATATTGGAACTTTGGATAGAAAATAACTCTCTGTCCTGAGACTTTGAGTTCTGCTTGTAGACAGCCTTTCTACTCCTGAAAGTCTCATTCTTGAAATAAAACTACCCTGCCATGACAGCATTTGGGAATAGTAGGATCACCGCCAGAACAGTTGTTGGAGGTTGAGCACTCAAGTAAGAAGGGAAAGCCATCTAAGATATACTTTTTCCATAGTCCTCGCTCTTTGAGGATCTGCTCTAATCTGTTTACTGTACTCTGAAGCCTGTAGTTTGAATAATTCTCTAGGTATACTATTGACTAAGGGCGATGCTTGGAATGAATAAATCTATCTCACATCAATGGTTGACTACCCCGTAGGTCTCGATTTATCTTGGAGGCTAGTAATACATCCGAAGCATAGCCGCTATGATTGGAAGTGTTATCAAAGACTAAAAGGGCCTGGAAGCCAGGAAATGGGATCCAGAAAATAGTTAGAGCAAGTTGCACAGTATGGTAAACCATTTTATCTCCTGTCCAGTAGTTATTTTTACCATATTCTAGGTATACTATAGTATCACGAATAGGAACACTATTTCACTTGGGCCACATGGGGTCAAGAAGTAATTCTTCATTTGATACTGTATCTGGTATCTTTAACCATCCTCCAGGTGTCAAGAATCCAGATACTATTCTCCCCTTCTCCCAAGACTTAGCCTACAATGGCTGTTTGCCTTCCTCCTTCCAGGTTTTCTGCTTGCCATTATTGGCATTAAAAGTTGATTCATTGTGGGTAATGAAGACCAGTGGCTTCTCACCTAGTGGTAAAGTTTCTGGAATCCTCCAGCTTTGATCTTCTTTAACTTCCACAATGTAATATTGTCAGGAGCCAAATTATCCCATGGAAGTAAGAAAGTCTCCTTCCTATCTACTACCACATATGCTTGCTCATGTCCATCAACATAAACACACTTCTGCACCTCATCATATGTGAAGTACATTTTTTTTAAAGACTTTCGTGCTGTATAAGCATGAATTCTTACTGTATGTTTTTCTCCACCCTCCCATCCTGCCTTCCTATCTCCCATGGTACTATCCTCATTCCTATTAACTATAGGATTCTCCTCTGTCTCTAAAACTTTACAAATCACCCTTACTGCTCTCTGAGACTGCACATAGTCACCAACCACTTTTGCCAGCCTATAGGCTATAATATCTATTAAATTAGAGTTAATATTATGAAAATAAAGATAGTACTCTGATCTGAACATGGGTGATTGGATAGCTAGGAATTAGGAAGGTCTCTGCAGATGCTTGAGTGCAAATGAGATACTCTTATAGCAGTATTGAATTGATGCTCAGAAAACAGAAAACTCATTCAAGAAAGAGAACATTATACTCACCCTCTCCTGATATCCATTCCTGAACAGCAGGTTGAACTCCCTCATCATTCAGCCATGACCAAACCCTTGCAAAGCATTCTATCCTGCCCTCTGCGGTTCTCAGCCTCTGAATCCAAGTAAGCTTCCACGAAACAATTTTGCAAGTAAAATACTAATCTCGATTAATGTAACCAGTACAGGTACACAGTTACTGGTTTTGTTTTATGTTTTGTTTTAAGTATTACTTTGATACTTGGTTTGTTTTAAGTATCATTTGATATTTAGTTTATTTTAAGTTTTGTTTCAAGTATCGCTTTGATACTTTGTTTGTTTTAAGTATCGTTTGATACTTAGTTTGTTTTATATTTTGTTTTAAGTATTGCTTTGATACGTGGTTTGTTTTAAGTGTTGTTTGATACTTAGTTTGTTTTACGTTTTGTTTTAAGTATCGTTTTGATACTTAATTAGTTTTACCAAACTGTATCGATTGATACCTTTGATTTGTTTCGTTCATGCTAGATATAAACAGATTTGTGTATTTAAAGACCGCCTGATTCCACGATGGAAAAGGCAGACTTCAACAGATAGTATTTCAATAGACTTGATTGAACAGTTACTTCTTTGTTCCTCAGTACACCCTCGAACTCACCTTTAGTTCTCAGCTCTCGCCTCCTCATAGGTAGAGCAGGCCACCTGTCAACTATCATACCATTTACCGATAACATGACTAGTACCTTGCAAACCCGTTACAATTAAAGCATAGAGTCACACAATAGGATACCTCACTTCTTGTTTCTCTATGATGTTGGCTTTACTCTATGCACAGGAATGCTAGCACAACTTGGTGTCGAGTTAGGTTTTGGCCTGGTAGATATAACATTGTAAAGTTAAATTTTTTTTCAAGTCTGCAATTGTGAATTTATGCTCTTTCTGTTGGATCCCTTCAGGAAAAACTCATTTTACTGGCTTCTGGGTCAGAAGAAGGTTTTCTAAGGTGGCTGGGAGTGCATTTCTATTGGATGAATAGGATGAATGCCAGTGGGACTCAGGGTCAAAAGACTGTGGTATGGTTTAATGTATTCACAAGGTACTTGTTATGTTATCGGTAGTAGGTACAATAGTTGGCAGGTTGCCTGGTCTACCAGAGAGGAGGTAAGAGCTGAAAACTAAAGAAGGCTTCGAGAATGTACTGAGAAACAAAGAAGTAACCGTTCAACCACGTATATTGAAATACTGTCTGTCAAAGTCCGTCTTTTCTATTATAGAATTAGGAGGTCTTTAAATACACAAATCTGTTTATGTCTAGTATGAACGAAACAACTCAATGGTATTACATAATTCACTTTGGTAAAACAACTTAAGTATCAAAATAATACTTAAAACAAAACATAAAACAAACCAAGTATCAAAGCAATTCTTAAAACAAACCAAATACCCATACTCGTTACAGGTGGAGAAAGTAGTTTCTGATCGATTTTGGCGTACAAAAACTGAATTAGGTAGTAGGCATCCACTTACTGCAGGGCGGAGGTCTTTGTCTTCAAGACATTTTCAGCGTATTTGTCATTCACCCAAATATGCTCTACGACTATATTATATTCTTGCTATATCAAACACACTTACCTCTATCCCCTTCAGCCTATTTAGCAATCACTTATCCTTATCAGTTGCAGAGTTCTCTTCCCCTCTGTTGACATTAAAGTCTGTATCCATCTTCTCTTCCCAATCTGTATACTCTTCCTCTTCTTCCTCCTTCTCCTCCTCCTTATCCCATTCAGTATCAAAATGAAGGAAGTGTACCTCAGCACTGCTTTCTCTATTATCCAACCTCCACTCCTCCTGGGTCTCTTCCTTTCACCTCTCTTCCCTCCTCACTAGTATTCTACTTGGACATTTTCCAAGTTCTGCTTTCCTCCTTTTATTCCATCGTTCCCTAGCCACCTGAAGATGTTGTACTTACTTTTGGACCCATGGCATTTTCAGAATTTTGCTTACTACAATAGAGTAGAATTTGAGTATCATATCTGAATATTCTCAAGAAAGTAAATTGAGCTATAGGGAGTCACCAGACTACATCTCCCTAATACTTAAGCCTTTATTACTGGGCCAAACATTTTGTTATGTCTTATATACAGTGCCTCATCAGAAGTGTTCGTGATCTGAGACATATTTAATTGTGGTTGTACCATGAGACCGTGAGGTGGGGTTGTCAACAGGACTCGCGTGACATGCGTGTATGATCAACCCTCAACTACCACCTCTCAATGATCAACGGTTAAGGATCAATTATCTGCTATATATATTTTAGAGTAAAATAATAATAAATAAGGCTAGCTAATACTTTGTATAACCTCCTCTTGCTTCCAATACTGCAGCTACTCTACCAGGCATTGATTTCCACAACTTTTCAAAAAACTCCTCAGGAATTGTTTCCCAAACCAAAGGTAATACTTGTACAAGCCTCTTCTTAACAGCTTCTTTTCCTCCTGTGGTATCTCCAATTCTTGGATATTGCTGGTGTAATCACTTTTTAAGCTCAACCCATACATTGTCAATAGGATTCAAATCAGGAGAATATGAGGAGTGCTCCTCAACCTGAATACAATTTCTCTCAAGCCAATCCATGACACTATATACCTTATAAACAGGAGCATTATCCTGCTGAAAAAGAATATCTTCAAGTTGCATACCAAAGGAAATCATTTGATGAATGACAGGAAAAAGAGGTCTTCTGAAGAGTCTAACATACCTGGTCTTGTTGATATTTTGGGTAATAGGAATCAAAGGACCTTTTTTCTTACCCCAAAAGCACCCCCATACCATAAGCGAAATACCCTTATCCTTTTCCTTTGGGTAAATACAGTCTGCAAGCCACTGCTCCCCAGGTTCACTAAAAACCCTTTGCTGCCTTGGATCCCTGGATTTCTCCACACTGCACTCATCACTTCAGATGACTCTCTCAAAATCCTCAGCTGTCTAATTCCTATGAGCAGTAGCCTATCTTAGTCTCTTAGCTAAATGGACAGCTTTGAGCTTGGGTCTTGACTTGGCTAGACATTTCTTAATATTGGCATCTCTGAGTACTCTATCTACTATAAATTTATTAGAGAATCATGTTCTATCACTCAGGCTCAGATGGGTACCAACCAGTAGAAAGAGAAACACCCAGTGCATATTTATTCCTGAAATCTGATCTGATCATTTTCCGGTTGGATTTGGCAGCCCAGATGATTGTGCAATACTGTCGCTGGCTGAGAACAGGTGTGCAACCAGGATGAGGAATATTATCCAAGGATAAATGCTCACATGCACGAGTGAGAAATCTTTTAATAGTTGACCATGGTCGGCCAATAATTTGAGCAACCAAAGCAATATTCCAGAGGCAGTAGAAAAATCCGATGATTATGCCTTTTTCCACATTGGTCATTTCAGTTCAAGTGGTCTTTGGATTTCGCTTTTTTGGCTTTAATTTATATCTGAATCAGTTAACCATTGGAAATTGGGAGGAAATTAAAATTAAAGAATTATTTGAATAGAGGATCACCGTATCGTGGTGTATAATATTATATGGGGCAGGTATCATACAGTTGCGCGATCAGTGAGCTGGCATTTGGCAAGGTGGCATTTGGCGAAGTGGCATTTTTGGTGAGGTTGCTTAGTAAGACAATCACAAACACTTCTGACAAGGCACTGTACATCACTGGCTGCATATGTCAGTCATCAGATCTCACTCGGTTCTCAGTTTTGACTAAATAATGCCCCGGACATTGGCCTTGCCCCACCAAAAATTTGATCCTCTTCATCCCCTAATAACTTCACCAGATCAAAAGATATTTTGATTTTCTCTCTATTAGTTTGAAGCCAATGGGCCATTCTATCACCTAATAGAGTTATTTTTCTCAAAGATGTTGTTGGTGCACCTTTAGGTTTTGACTTTCTACCCCCGACGACCTCGCTTAGTGTTCCGAGTACAGAGTTCCCACCATAGAACTCGTAGCGGTACTAGTACTTTCACCACTTTTTTTGTGTTACGATCCCGGTACCCGAAATAGCGACAATCTCACCCGTTGCAACGCTTCATGACATCATGCGGCTGAAAAACGTCTTGGGGGGTTTTTTATTTTTAAGGTAAAGGTTATCGCACTTAAGTTACGAGTGCTTTCCGAGTATACCCGGATCCTCCCCTGGGGGGAGAGCCGCATCCCCTCCAAGTGTCCAAGTCACCGGAAACAATTTAGACTACTAACCCTCTCTTTCTCTCCGACGACTCGGTAAGAAAGAAAAGAATGAAACAAAAAGCGATAAATGAATGTTTACTCGTACAATACCGCTTGCGGCGTTTATCCGAAAACGGTTGCGTGAAAAGATCTTGGGCGTGTTCTTGTTATTAATGGGTAACTTTATGCTTCTTGAGGTATATGCGATACAAAGAAGTCTATGAGAACTCCCCCGATCGGGCCGCAGTGGAGCAATCAACCAACTAGCAGTTCATGATACCAGCCGTTCGATCAAAGCTCTCCAAACAATGAAATAAACATGTCGGTAATCTCAGAACAAAACAAGCACCCGAAAACAGTGGGGTTTTGAGTATTTTTAGGCAGCCAGGTATTCACCGATTCATTGACAGTATTTCCACGAACCCAAGTAGACGGTACTTATTGTGTGCTACAAGTACAGTACAGTACCATGCCAGATCTAGAATGCGAGAAAACGAAAAATAACCAGTCGGGATACACCGTATACGTAATCCACAGCTCTCCCCGTTGCACATCAATTTCCTATACATCACCCCCCCGGCCATTCTAGTATTAAGCCCCCAACGAGGGAAAAAAAATCCTACCCAGTCAAGTTCTTCAAATAAGGCAATACCACCCGCTGGTACCTCTTATGGATGTGAAGCCCTGCATGAGTATGTCCTTCCCCAGCACGCCAGCCCAAATCCCGACAAGGAACGAAGCCGAGACTCCCAGGGGCTTCCATAGCGAGCGGGAGCCTGTGGTGTACTATGTCTTTTGTCAATTCACGGAGCGTAGAGGGCCAGAAGGAGGCGGGAGGTTACAGTGATGTCCCAGTCCTTATAATTTACAAAAACCGATCGGTAGTAGTAGTGTAGTTGTGACCATGGGTATCCCATTGCGTTCCAACCGTTGGAAGTGTACCACTTTCACCTATAATTAGCCTTCATGGAGCTCAAGGAGGAAGAGGGGAGGTTGGGGTGGGGGGTACATATGTGCATCCGGTATTCCAAACAGTCTTGTTGAGTTCCGCTTGAATCCAGCTTATGCATTCCTTTTCCAACTTCTCCTTCACTACTACCCGCGATGCGTTCCCTCTAAGAACAGGCTTTAGTACCCCGAGGGCGTAATCTACCGCGCTGTAATATCAGTCTCGTTAGACCCGCCCATCCAACCTAAGGGAAATAAAAGAAATACTTCTCAATCACGATAATGACAGAGCTATGCCCGGTAAGACTGTTTGGCCCGTCAACATGAAGATGTTTGGAAAGTCGTGTATGGCTACGGTATTGTACGCTCCAATCCCACCAATCCATCCCAGTGCTTGTCCGCCGAGACTCCGTTCAGACCGAGGATAGCCTTTCTATGCGGTCCGCTGAAACGAACAGCAAATTTCCTGGAGTTGTTTTTTACAATGTTTGTAATGCAGTTAGTGTGTGGAAGGAGTATAACAAAGAGAATGACCTACCATAAATGTTAGAAATGGTCCGACAGCTATCGGACAGGATAATATTGATTGTATATTGTGATTATTCAGAAGAAGGATTGAAAGGAGCAGCAATTGAGAGAAAAGAAAGAGGAGTAGTACAGAAGCGAAGGGAAGAGGGCAATCGACCTTTCATCCTCACATCTATGCTGATCTGGTGTTTCTGGGGTGTGTACGTAATCTGCCATATAGATACATCATTCCTGTTTATTACTAGTGCCGTCTAGCCAAAACCTCCCATGTGTGTAGTGGACCTCCGGTCCCGGGTCCATACTTTTCTTATCCTGGTTCCGTATTTTGTCTAGCTCTTTTCTATTACAACAATAATCGACCATAAATTTCTATCAGCCCTCTCCCAAACCTCTTTGGCTACAGGCGAGGAGTCATACAGACCCATCCCCATATACCGATCTTGACTTCCGTGGCCAATAAATATGTGGGCAGATACTGGTTGCTCGACTTCTGCCTCTCCCGCAAGTACCTTCTCATAGGTTTCTTTGTTGGTGGCCTTGACATTGATAAACTTTCTACCATTTAATAGAAGTCCACGGGGCTAACCGGAGCCAGAACTATACCGAACGAGCGATGAAGCGAAACAACGATGACTAAATGCACTGTGAACACTCTGCACAACTAAAGGGGGGAATGTCATCAAGATCGCTCCCCCACTTGCTCTATTCGACGACGACTCTCTATCTCTCGCTCCATGACTCTGCTGATCCACGACTCTCCGACTCTAACTAAACTGACAGGAAAAGACAGGAGTATAAATAAACGACAACGATCACCAATCCAATCCTTCCTGCAATCACCGCATACCGGTATCTCCAACACCTCCCACACTCATCTCCCATTTCCTCTGTGCGCTCCTCATTGCTAAAAAAAGAGAATACAAACAATAGACTTCCCAAAGACTCTCCAATTTGCCTCCCATGCTCCAATTTCCTTCCGCACTCCCACTGTCTTCCACACTCCCGTGCTAACAAAAGAAATACAGGAACAAAGACTCCCGACAGTCTAGAACTCCCTTGACGTTCATATCCTTCTCCGCCAGAAGCGCTTTTCCAAAGCGCATAACAAGAACGTCCACCACAACAAAGCAAGTGGCGGGAGGGTAGCAAACAGGCGGGAACGGACTAACGGCCGGCCGCGGGAATGCACATCGAATATGCGGACAGGCAAACAAACGGGTAACAAAAGAACCGATGGCGAGTAGACGGGTGGGTAGTGGTGCCGACGGACGGATATGCAGGCGGACGAGAAAACAAAGCCTTGAGCATGTCGAGCAGCATCCATGATTCCCAACACCATTGACCATACTAGCATGAAGAAACTTAGTCTTAATATCGTCATTTGGTAGCACCATGACGACATGCTTACGCGAAAAAGAGTTAACTCTGGCAATGTGGTTCTCCGCAGCCAAAATTTTAACTAGGGATCTCATTGCGGTAGATGAGGAAATTCTAGGAGTGATAGTTCCGGCAAGGTTAGCATAGTTAGGGGAAGTTCACAAAGCGTGAACTGAATAATAGCAGCCTGATACACGGGCATATCCTTGGTTTCTAGCTGGGGCTCGGATTAGAAGCTCAGTTTCGTGTTAAGAAGAATAGCATTGTCGAAGTTGATAAACTACTCGATACTAGTACCGTGGCATTGGAGATAGTCAATTACCGGGTTTCCATGACTCTGACCGTTGATGCACTATACGGATGCAACTTGTATAACCTCCTTTGTAGGCAACTCGACTAGCACTTGTTAGAGAATTTCAAAGGAGCTAAAGATTTTCTCGCCCTTGAATCGGGTAGGGCTTAACGGGCGAAGCGTGAGCGTCTTCCGTAAAAACTCAGTATCAGGATCATCGAGGCGGAACTACCCCCGGGGCGAAGGACAGCAACATCTCTGCCCGAGGCCATATGCGCTTGCATTGGCGTCTCTACCTTTTGCTGGGACATATTTTGTAGTCGCGGTAGGTATACTGTACTCACTGTCTTTTCTAGCAACCCTCTTCCGTTATTTTCTCTCATGCAGGTACCCCAGCTTTGAATGCTGGCGGGATAATATCCGAGTTTCCTGCCTTCTCTACTTGAATACTTGAGTTAAGCACCTTCCTCTAAACTGTAACCTCGGAGAATGTGGAATAAATTCACCCAACCAGATAGCACCTGTTTTTATAGGTGAATAACCAGTTAGCCAGCTTAAAAACTGTATTGGTGGCCGGGGCGAGGGACCGGCACTTTATCTGGTGTGATTGGGGGTGCGGCTGGGTCAAGGGATATCACCATTGGAGGAGGAATGTCTCACTAGTTAAGATAACTCGGGGTTTTCGGGGTGGTAACTATGAAGGGTGGTTAAAATTTAATAAACAAAAAATATGCGGTAGGTTTTTCAGAGGGTCTATCAATCATATAATGGTAAGGATGAGGTAGTAAGTGAGAGAAAAGGGTGGGAGGGAATAGAGAGACGTTGCAAAATTCAGTTTCAGTCAAAGAGTTGAATCAGGAAGCGGTAGAAGAGAGGAATAATTTTAGCGTGTCCAGCTTCAAACAAAGTTTGTGGGCCTCAGGTATGCATCCCAGCCATTTCTGGGGTCATTATGCCTTGTACTCGGGTACCGGGAGACTTGAATGCTTGGTACTGTAAAAACTGGTAGAATCCACTATCTCCCTCCCCACCGGTAATTTGTTGATTCTACTCCCTGTCACAATAAGAAGTGCCCCGCCATAGCCCAGAAGCCCACTATTTGGAGCGATTGCTTAAGTATATGATGGGAAACAGGGGTCAATGATTAAAATACAAAGCTATCATATTGACTTCCACATCCAAATATGGCCTCTATAGGAGTAAGTATTATTTGTGACCCGAAGAACCTCTATAATACAGAATAAAAATAAAAATATAAACATCCGAGGCGAACCCTTGAAAATGGAGCCAAGCAAGGTGGGTGGGTGCAGTCATGAGAACATAGGAAAAAATGTCGTAAGCTATTACGACGACAAAGAAATTTGTCCTCGAATGCCATAGAACGTTGTATGTCCAGGTAAGAAAGATGATAGTGGTATACGGGCAGTGTTTGCATTCTATAAAAGGGGCATTCCCCTCCCGGACTCGATGAATTCCCATCCACTCCTCATCCTATAAACATCTTCCTCATCGGTCAACCTCACTGATTTCTATATTCCTCCCCCGTGGTGCCACACCATTCCTTTCCGCGACTCCTTCGGACTTCCTCTCAAATCCTCTCAAATCCTCTCAAACCGTTCCTTAGACTTAGGTATCCCAGACAGTCCTGATACCTCTAGTGCGACACCCAATCGTCTCAAGACCTCCGGTGCATTCCTCAAACCTCCGGTATCCTTAGTGCTAATTCCCGAAACTTCCCAAACACTTCTCCTAACTTCTAGTTCATGCACATCCTTACTCATACGCACGCCATTATATATCAAACACCATCCAATCTCCAAACACGCCATTCTGCAGACATCACCCTTGCTCAACTAGGCCACACACTTGCTGGTGTCGATATATGGAAGCGTCGTGATTTTCAACATTTTAAAGGTATGCATGCTCAGGGAATTTATGGTGTCTAAATAATCCCGAATATAGATTTAGTGATGTTGTATATTTTAGGGTTTCTCGCCACCAATGGGTACCTGATCTCGTACCTGAGATTCGTTCTGGCTGGGTTTATCTATACCAACTCAGGAGCCCGCCCGCCCCCCACCGCCACCGCCACTACCCAATCCTCAACCCGCCCATTCAACCGCTCTGCTCCCCTAACGTTCAACTACCCCGCCCCGCCCACGTCGAACCGCCATGCTCCCCCTCCTACGTAACCACCAAATCCAAGCGGCCAGTCCGCCCCTCTTCTGGTGCGGGTGGGAAAGACAGCAGTGCATGGGAGGATGACCGGAACGGACAGGCACCCTGGCTTCCGTCTGCACCACTTCCCGGGATGGACGAGCGGTACATTCAGGTTTCTCAATATGTGGAATCTGCCAGGTTCATACAGGTGACTGTTGGCGGCGACCGGGCCCTGTGGGTAATGGCCGGGCCCAGCAGATGGCCACCGGAAGATTCTGTTTGTACTAAGACTGCAGGGCCCGGGTGTCAACCCCAAGGACAGCCGTCTTTACGAAAGACAGACAGTTGGGAACACTGCGATGTAATTGCCCTGCAGTCAACTGCCCGACTGTCAACTGCCCCCCCCCTGGGCAGCCCATGCTCAGCCGGGGTCAAATACCCACCCGCGGCTGAATGCACCCCTGTGGCGGAATGCCCACCGTGTGAAAATGGCCCCCCCCTCTGCTTACGCCCCCTTGGGCGAGAATCCCCCTCGCGAGAGAATTCCCCCCCTCTCTCAAATTGCTCCACCATAGCTGTGTCCCCCACTCCCGCCCTCCGACCCGCCCCCAGTGTTCCTGACCATCCGGGGGCCGGGCGGGACCCGTGGGACGACTGCTAAGAGCCCTTCACGAGACGGGGTGGCTATCTGTAGTCCCTCAAAGGTTGTCAAAGTGCAGGTCGGCCGTCCTTGGGCCGGGCGGTGTGCCCCACAAGGTGATATATTTTAGTTCAGGGCCGGGGGGTGGACTGCGGGTGAATCCAGGGGACGGCGGGAGGACAGCGAGGGACAGCACCAGCAATGTCTTATGGAATGATAGTAAATCGTTTCAAGCTCTATGATCTCAACCTGGCTAGTACCTGAGGCCTAAGCGCTGGGACTATAGCCCCTACAGTCCGACTGGTCCTGACTTTCCGGGCATAGTTCGTTCTAGCACTCACGAAAAGATGGGCTATGAGCCGTAGTCCGTCCAGCCATACCCCGAAGACGGACGGACTGGACGGCTGGGAACACTGCCAGTGTTCCCAACGGTCCGGGGCGACCTAGTCCTTGATAATGTCACCTATACGACTCAAGATAACCTCAATCTTCTTAACATTTTACAGGATATGGAAAACAATGCGGCAGATGATGCAATGTTTATTACAGTCTTTGCTACTAGTGAAGGCCAAGCCCCTATCCAAATGCTAGGCATGTTTTATTATTGATATCTTAGATTTTGCTTGTTTTAGTGACACATGCTAATTCTACCTTTGGTATTTATATAGGTCGTTCAACAAGATCTAGGCTAGGGACTGTAATGGAGATTGGAGGTATAAACCACCCTGCAGCCAGTGTTCCCAACCGTTCCGGGTGGCCTATAGGGTCCTGGCGGCCTGCACTCCCAGGTGTCCCGGGCAGAGCAGGTAAGGACGTCAGGGCATAGCGTCCGCCTTTTGTAAAGACGGTCGTCCTAGTGGTTAACTCCTGGGTCCTACAGTCTTAGTCCAAATAGCATCTTCCGGCGATCGTCTGCTGGGCCCGACCATTATCCGCAGGCCCAGCACTCACCTTCAGGGCCCTGCCGCCACTTGCCATTACCTACAGAAGCCTAGCATATCCCATATCTCGATACACCTGCGGGACCCACCCATCCACGCCGGAAGACGGACGGGAATATATCTGTAGTCTTATTGGGGCCCGTGTTGGGCTTCTCGAGAGCACAGTTAATGAACTCGATTCGGACAGGACTTTGCCGGTCTCTCCCCTACCCCATGTCTGAACCAAAGATTCGTAATCTCTGACATTCTATTCCTGGCAGGTGTTCAAGAATTACTTCTGTGCGATGCAAAACAAGTGTTGCAAGAAGCTGGATTGAACAAGGGGGTGCTCGCAGTTTCGAGTAGCTGCTATCCAGATTGCAAGTCACGTCCTCGCGCATGGCCGCATCAGTCGTGATTACTTTTATCGGATTTCAGGGAGTAACAGACATGGAGATCAATTGCTCTAAAAGAATATATTTACACTGTTCCTGGTTAGTGTTGTGGATGAGCCGAGCCGACTCGAGCCTAGGTGGTCGTTAGGCTCGAGTCTCTTGGCGGAGGTGGAAATGTGGGAAGAGGTAGAGGAAACCCGTGGTGAAGATGGTTGTTCTGAATTATAAGGGCAGTGTGTACTCGAGTAGAGGTATCGAGGCGACTCTACTAGTACACTCGAGCCTCTTGGCGGCTCGGGCCGGCTCGTTCACAACACTATTCCTGGTAGAAGAGCAACAGGAAATGAGATGGCAGTGGAATGGCTGACTGGTGAAAACGAACAACAAGACTGCTTTGTGTGTAGACAAGAGATGAGAGATGGATGAGAGATGTTGTATTGGTTCTAGCTAGGAACACTTGATTAAGTAGACATCTCTTCATAGCCCTAGTACCATAGTATGCTCAACCACAATTAAACATATACCCTAATCATATACTTCACCCTCTGTTGTGGACCGCAACAGTCTAACAACTAATTACTCAAAACCAAACCTTTGAACAAACCACATTAGTTGGTAAGTTAAAGACTTGTAAGAGCGTAGACTGTTTACAACAGTTCCTATGTCCCAGTGGGTATTCTTTGATACAAGGCCAAAAGAAATCGCAGTCAGTTCTCTAGTAGAAAACTCAGGGGACAAAATTACAGCTGGAAAATTGCAGGGAATCGGAAAATAAAGCGTTAGTTCTGTGAAAGGAAGGTCCAATTTTATAGGATTGGAGCTTCTGTCATGAACATGTTTTTAGCACTCTTTGTCTCTAGTAAGCTACAGACCTCTAGCACTTGCTGTTGTCCATTGCCCAAATTAATGAAAATTATGTATTTGTCATCTCATGAACTCTGTGGGCTCTTAAGGTGAATGAGGAAACCTGTATCCCGTAGTCCTCCGTGGACATGAACCAGTAAACCAAAGTGGCCCATGTGTCCAGCTTCGAGTACAAGTGGTCTGCACCAGGCTCCTTCAGAAACGAGACGGACGGATCGTGGGAAAGTAGCTTTTCAAAACTAAAGCTGGGCCCGGCTGAACTAACCTGCACCGTAGATACGGGGCATCCACGGCACGGCAGAAACGTCAAGGACACAAAGTTTCTGTCTCCCGAACATAGACGCTCGCGCCAGGAGAATGGAATCGCATTGAGTGGCCATATCTAAAATGGAGATAGGGGGGTGTGGCTCGATAATCAACCTAGATTTGCAACTTACATCCCACTGTTATGTATTTACAGTAGCTCATTGCAGGCCACTGTTTGTACTCAAGCCTTTACTCGTTTGCGAGGACGGAGTTTCCTATAAACTGTTGGGTTTCACTCGCGTATTAAGCAACAGCTTTTTTTTACTAATTTAGCTCCCTTCCAGTAGACACACCTTTACATAGAAAACCCAGCATGGGCCAAGTATGATACTGCAAAAAAAAAAAAAAACAAGTCCGTCGAACACCCACCATATTCAGTACTACCACACCAAAAAGTTCCACTCCTTATGTTGCAAGCCCCACTTTGCCAGCTTGAATAAAAAGGGAAGATTGACGTGACTACTTAAGGTAGCCTTTATTTTCTTTATCGCGGGTTTTTCCCTACTACCACCTTTACCGACACTACCGCTCGCCCTTCATGGTTAACTATCACCGATACAAATCATCATTCATATGGCCTACCTGGACACTGTGCGTCGTTAATTCTCTCACGAGCGACCGGTTCACGAGCATACGAGAGCGGGGCCAGCGCGGAGGAATCTGTTTCGCATTCCCGGGACGTGGCGAGATTGCCGAGGCGACAGAACATTTAGGATCCTGACGAGAGACAAGGTTATTACTTGAGAGAGATTTAGAAGAAGTGGAATTGATGATGAAGGATCCTGATGAGAGGGATCCTCTGCAATGAGCGGGACCCCTTGCGGAAACCCCAGACTAATGATGCGAGCTCTGCGGGTGGGACTGCCGTTAGTTGATCTGAGTAAGAATTGTGGAACTTCAAGATACTCTACCCACTGAATCAGCTAGTCTCTATCGCGACTAACTAGTATAGAGCAAGGGCTTACAGACCTAGTAGGAACTAGATCCTAATATGGGCAAGAAGTTCAGAAGTCGCGGGCCGAATTTCCGGTAGTGTGGGCTTCGCAGGAACATATCAAAGTGCTTTCGGCGGTGCCGGTTTGCGGTTATTTCTTGTATGTTGTCTGAACTAGCATATCTAGAACTTAGGGCCCATCACTGCAGTTTCGCGATACCTGGAGTAGCTTGTTAAGTGTATTCAATCCGTGCCAATTTAAACACATGACTCGACAAGTTCCCGAACTCGTGGCAAACATGTGCGATCACTCGGAATCATGCAACCTGCAGCTGTTGGAATTTGTTGAAATTTGCGAAGATAGTCGACACAAAGGCAATGATCGATATTGGGGTTTTGCGCAGTGGAAAAAAGTGGCTCGAATGGAATCGATGAAACTTTGTATTGAGAGGACAAGGACAAGAATAAAAGTGAGATGAGGTGGATAGCAGGAAAAGAAGCGCGAGAGTTGCATACAGGAACGTGGTAGGTGAAGAAGATTGTCTGAGAGGAAGAGAAACACAGGGATGAGAAATCCCCACTGCATACTCATCCCCACAACAGCACACACACGTACCACCGTAGCCTCAAAGTATGGTCACTCAACCACCACTTTCAACAGCAGCTATCGGCTGCTGGAGCATTGGGATATAATACCTCAATCGGGCTACGGTAGCATCAGAGGGCTCGGCGTGTTTGGGCTATGAGCTAGCGGACTAGTGCAGAGAGGTCCGCGAGACACCGCATACTGATAACATATATAGGGGTTATTAGGGTATATAGGAACGCACTCGGGGCGCTATAGTCAATAAGCAATTCCCCTATTCAAATTCCTATCTTGCTTCTCAAGGTTGTCAACACCGGCAGCCCGGGCAGGCGCTCTTGCCATCCTGATTTCAATGCCTCCACTCGCCTGCTTCCCCCTCTTAATCCTCCCCACCACCGAACAACAGCCCATTCCTAAGCCGGCATACCACGAAGGCCGCCACGTCATTCGCAAAATCATAGTCGAAGCTCCTTCGCCGTAAACAGCCCTCCCGGTGGACACACAAGGCTACCGGGCCCGGCCTACCCCAGGATCGCTTTGTCGGCCGCGGGTCTGGACGAGGTGGACGTCGAAATTCTGTATGTTGAGACTTAGGAGTACTAATACTGGCAATACTTCACTGTATCGAGCTCTCATACACCTGCCAGATTAGAATAGTGTGAAGTAGACATGGAGCATAGTAGATAGGGCGGGTTGGCAGTACTTTCAGATTAGGTGTACTAGATTCGCATTAGGACCGTTTGATGTTGAAAAAATTAAACCCCGATGTCCCATCATGTCTTTCTTATTCCCAGCCTGTTTTCCTTTCCTTTGCCGGCAATCTCTGTAAAAACCAGGGGACCTTGCCTCCCCCCCACACAGCCACCTCATACCAACATACGTCTTCATCCACTGTTTAGACGATATCAACCTCTACCAATTCTCCCGAAAAGCGGTAAATATACCAGTATTCCAAAGCTTGACTTATATATCTCACAATGTCATCCTGCAACGGCCAGTTCATAAACCCTGAAACCATTCGAGCGAGCAACATAGGCCGCATTGCGATCGGGATCCCCAGGACAGGAAGGAGCAGTTCGGCTCTGGGGGAAGTATAAAAGTAGCCATCGCACGAGGAACATGCAGAGCTCGCTCGATAAAGCTCTGTAGAGCTAGGCTGTGGTGGACAAGCTTGAGGAGGAGAATATCAAACCGCTGAAGGACTGGTGGGAGGGGGTACAGGCGAATGAGGGGGCGTTTCCGAAGAAGGTTCCTAGGGCCCAGCTCGATGCGGTGAATCCTGATGCTGTTCGCGGCGTCAAGAATTGCGCTCCCCCAAGTAAGGAAGAGGAAAGCGAGCCTCAATCGCACACACACAGACGATGTCTACGCGGGCTGTGGTTGTGGAACATACTGTCACTACAGAGCTCCGTAGGAGAATAGTGAAGGGGGAAGATTTCAAACGGCAACGACGATTAGTAATGCAACAAAAATACAGCCCTGAAAGCGCACGACTCTGGGGTAAGTGGGGAAGTTCGCTCGTTCTCATTTAACCCTCTCTCTCCACTCTATCGCTCAACTCAACTAACTAAGCGGCAAACACAGGAGTATATATGAATCATAACCAAGGCATCATCCCATCTTTCCCTTCCACAGATGCACTAATCCAAAACACATCCCCGAAACCTCTACCCAACCAAGCGAAACAACAACCTGAGCATGCCTAACAGCATCCATGGTTTCCAACAGGTGGGGTGCGGAGGTGCCCCATCTGGTCAGTGCCGTAAGCTTTGCCTCTCATAAGGGGAGAGCAATTTCAGGCCCTTTACACCTCCGGGGCCCCCGGGGGTGGGGTGGGGGGATGACCCAACTTTATTCTAATGTCGACGGAATCCCATACTTTTTTATTCACATCTCACTTATTGGACATGGGCCCTTTTCGACGTCTAACCGCAAAATCTTTTGAACAGCAATGGCTCTCTGACTGACAAAAAACGGGCCAAAAACACGTGCGCGGTCGAACAGCACCGAATGCTGTACTGTGGTCAAAATACCGACAGGCTAACGGCTTGTGCAGGTGCACAATCGATCTAACGGCGAAGCGGCTCTGGCGATCACTCACTGGAACGGTAACGGCGATCCAATGGCAAAATGTAGTACCGTGAGCGACTCTCAAAGGGTAAGTTGGCGATTCTATTGAAACGAAAAACACGCTTAGTAAGGCTCATAAAACTTTTCTCGCTAAGACGCGACTCCAGGTAAAGAGTGAAGACTACTATTCTCGCAACAACTCTCGCTCGCACGCACAGCCATACAGCTAAACTAACTGAATCGACAAAGACAGGAGTATAAATAATCGATCCAGAAGCACCCCCTACCCTCCTCATACCGTTCCTATGATTGCCACACATGTCTTTTCTACCCCACGGGCTTCCCCGCGGGTTCCCCATTTCTCACGCGCGCTCACAGATTAACAAAAGAATAGGAACCGCAGACTCCCAGCGCCGTCCCATTGACTCTCCTGTACCCGACAATCTCAATCCCGGCTCTTCCATTGCGCTCTTTTCAGTTTCGCCCGTTTCCATGGAATACGCCCTTCCAAAGCGCGTCGCCGAAACCACTATCCGAACGAAAAACAAAGGAACGAATCCCCACTAGTATAAGCTGGTTCTTTGCATGTCGAGCATGTTATGAGCATGCCGAGCAGTTCCCGCGATTTCCAGCTATTTCCATCAAAATCCGCTTATTGGCAGACATCCTAAACGTGTGGACCATTGGACCACCATGTTCTGAGAGGGAAAGCGAGATTAGTGGGAGGATTTGGAGTTAAGTCACAGGGTCAGCCCTGTGATGAGATGGGGTGCTTAGGAGTATGGTGCAAGAATGGATATGTGTAAACCAGAATAAGGGGTGTTTTCAAACGAGGATGCCGCACCCAATACTTGTGCAAAAGAAATAAAAAAACCGTAGAAATGTAGGCAAAGTAAAGTAGAATAAAAGTACGGTTTTCTTATTCCTTAAAAGGAGCCTGTGTAACGTGTTCGCAAGGTGCTAGTCACGTTATCGGTAATGATACGATAGTTGGCAGGTGGCCTGCTCTACCAGAGAGGATGCGAGAGCTGAGAACTAAAGGAGATTTGGAAGGTGTAGTGAGGAACAAAGAAGTAACCGTTCAATCAAGTATATTGAAATACTATCTCTCGAAGTCTGCCTCTTCCATCGTGGAATCAGGCGGTCTTTAAATACACAAATCTGTTCATGTCTAGCATGAATGAAACTAATCAAAGGTATCAACCGATACACTTTAGTAAAACTAATTAAGCATCAAGCGATACTTAAAACAAAACATAAAACAAAACCAAGTATCAAACAATATGTAACAATCCCTCCTTGGATGGTAAGGTCTTGGCGACAGGGAACGATACTTCTCTTTTTCTTCTTCTTCCTTCTTTGTCTTACAATAGCACTAGGCCTCTGCCTACGTTACAGATAGTACAAGACCTTTGTCTTCCATTGGAAACGCCTATCGTAAGTTTTCTCTAACTCTTCTTCATAAAGAACTTTCCTTGGTGTAATGATAACGTTGCAATAAAGATAAAGATTGTAAAGGTGTTTTATATTCGTTGACGTAATAAGTAGGAAAAGTACTTAAAATTTAATCTAATTTTATTTAAACTCGTACCACCAACACTGGCATACAATGAGCCCCCGCTGCCATATGGAAACCGCTAACCGGTATACCACTAGTCCTAAGCTAACTAAATCTACAGCTCCGCACCTACCATCCCCGAGTCATGCCCGCATGAGAACTAATTACAAGACCATCAAACAACTCAGCACCTCCCCCGGTCCAAGTCCGTAGCCCCTCTAGTATGAAGCCAACCAGCACTAAGCGTAGCCGAAGCCAAGCAAAAGACCAACCCAATCAGGTTCCTCAACCAACAAACATAAAATCACTACCACCTGGTCTAAAAATCGTCCCACAAAACCTCCTCCATAGTAGAAAACCAACAAAACATATACAAACTAACTAATACAACAGGCGACACAATGGCAGGGAGGAGGCATCCAACATGTCAACCTCGCGCACCCACATGCCTGGCCGTAGACCCTATGAACCCACTTTGTCGGTTGCCTCCAAAGAGTGTACCAGTGAGGAGGACCTGTACCAGCTGCCTGTCCCCCAAACAAACCAACACAAACATAAGAAATACATAGAGGTGGTAACACACTAAAAAGGTCAGTGGGGCCTATCTCCTACCCGTGGTGCCATGCCTCCTCCTGCCTAACCTGTAGCCCAACTAAAGAAACCAAACAAACCCCACAAAACCCAGCGCGTAAGACCCAAACCAGTCCAACCAGGTGGTCGCAACTCACTATCCACGCAGGTGGCCATCAGCCAACTGGTCTGTTGGGGAGCTTTGCAGCACTCAGCAGCTTCGCCCAACAGTCCAAGCCGGACTGGAAACACTTGATTAGACCTCGCCCAGCCTGATGCAGGCCCGACCGGTGCTCGCAGGTGCCTCTCCCCCCCCAATCAGCCACACCCAAACCCCATACACCAGACACCGCAGAGCCCATCCAGCCCCCCAGCCCCTCAGACAGATCAACCGTCCGACAGCCACAGGACAGTCTATACCCAGCCCCATCAGGCAGCTATTAGTCTTGGCCACACAAACAGAGCTCCAACTGTTAGGAATACCAGAACTCGATACCTAGGAACCACCCTAAGTAGGGTAACCCCACTCGGAATCGGAATCTCTGGTCTCCAACACCCCCCTCCGGCTCCCTTACGGGGCCTGCATGTCATCATATATATTAATCTCAGTTGCGTCCTGTGACTATATTACCGCAAAATTGAAAGTATTAGAATAACACTGTATACGTCATCACCGTCTATCCGACCGGATCCTGTTCGCAGGATATATGAGAGGGGACCTTCGTCTAGGTCTAAGAAGTAGAACAGAGTGATTCCGTCAACTACTTAGAAACTTACTTGGCTTCAAAACATGACATCTTTGGCATGGGCTGTAAGTAACGGGACGATTTCGCACAAAGAGATGGTATTAAATGACAAAGGATTTCTACTAGAGACCAATTTATTTACATACACCAGAAGAGTCTAGAACTCCAAAAGACAGTACCAAAGAAGCCAACAAACTTCACGGAGTGTTGCAACTAGGTTTCGGAACACGTCATAGCCATGGGGTGATTCTCACTACTACAATGGTTACTGAAACCTCCTACCCAGAGAGCAACCAAGGGTTGCCGACCGAGGGATTAATTACCAGCCTAGTAGAGTGGCTTCCTGTGAGTTAATAGGAAGTTATCCAAAGAAAATCTATCAGTTGGGTATGGAGTTACAAAGGATCGGAGTCAGATGACCTACGATGGTTGTAATGATGACCACCTTTGCAGATATAGTTGTGGATAAAACTGATCATTTTATCAATGGTGAAGACAATTGGAGCGAACACAGTTTGACTTAAGAACTAGGCTATAAGTCTAAAGACTCTGCTAATCGGGATATTACTATTGGTGACAGCATGCTTCCTAAGAAGAAATATCGTAATTACCAAAGAGGGTGTGATGGTTTTCAGGGTCCACAGGTGTTCACACCTTGGAAGAAAACTCAATGTCGCAAAATACGATTGAAGAAGTACATAGTTGTATGATAAATAGATGTAGTCCGCGAACACTCAGACGTGGAATATAAATATCGAAGTGCCTCCCAAAGCTTTATACATCATCAAGCAAGGGAGAAGAGACCATAACAATATAATATTGTTTTTATGATTCTATCCTGCTTTACCTATTCTACTTCACTCCTAGTAGTCATAAACGAAACGAGCAAAGTCCGAGCCTTCCTAGACTATCTCCGTCTACATAAACGAATCTCAATTGGCCTAGACAACTTTGAAGTCTATCAAGTTGTCTCCGCCTAACACCAACCCTCAACACTATACAGCCAAGGAGGGCCTACCAGCCACAGCCAGGAGCCATAAAGGAGGCAGTACCAATACCAGAAGGCATCGGCACCAGCCACACCGTCCAACCCAGTCAAACTGAAGTCCAACCAAGTCAGGAAAGAGTAAGCAGAGCCGGTCAAAGCCAGCCCTACATGTCCGGCAACAGGCACGGACCGAACAATGGGGAAGAGGCATCCCCAACTGACACGACAAGAAGGAGGAGGGCGAGCGAACAGAAGCAGACAAACAGAAGGTAGGCCTCATTTGCAATCGGTTAAGCCGCTAACTACAGACCACAACTGAACCACCTAAACATACAGACAACATGAGTGTCTGGCAGCCAATTGTTCCACACCACCCCAGGTAGCAATGTAAAACCACACTTGGGGCTAAGATTTTTCAGAGTCAAAGCCATCCCCACTGTAGTGAGGAGGAGATACCTGACTGAACCACCCTATATGCCACAAGGACAAGACTTCTAAGGGAACCGTGATTAACAAAATCATAGGATTCTGACCATAGAAACGAAAACATAATGAGGAGGGGCAGGGTGGGCACCGCCCTGCCACCTGAGGAATAATGCGGCCGGTACAACGAGTTGATACTTGAGAAGGTCATCAGTCTAACCCAAGGGCGTTTTGTATCGTGAGAACTAAGGACTCTATTAAAACCCAACAAGAAACATGAGCTGGCCCAAAGAACAACACGGGTGATCCCCCCAAACACAAAGTTCAATCATCCTCAATCGAATGCGAAACCTGCGAGTAGATGATAGACAGGAAGCCGAAGACATTTTATCGAAAGGGGCATGTCAGCGACTGTATTGAAGAGCTTAAAGTAACAGCATCATGAGAAGCCATCAGGCGACTAAACGAGAAGCAAACACTTAATCCGCCATGCAATGCCAACAGATCTCAACACCAAGAACCCCAGGAACTACCGAGCGAACTCAGATATCTCCCCCAGAATGCAAGGCATCAAGGCCCACCATAGGTACGAAAGAATCGCTCAGGGCGAAGTGACAGCCAGGACGAGGAAAAGTACTTAGAATAAAGCGTGAAGAACTTATCCTCCTCAGCCGTATTGGCCTCCTTATATAATGTTCTTCCCGCCCATAGTCATGTGACCCAAAGTGATCACATGTGTGAAATCAAATCATAACAAACTAGTCATGTGACCAAGGTTGTTACATGCTCGAAACTCATGACCTCATAACAAGGTCATGTGCAAAACTCATCAACCAATCATAACGCAATAAACAAGTCATGTGACTCGACTGAGTCATATGCATGAAATCCATGATCTCATAACGAGGTCATGTACAAAATATAAATCATATGCGCCAGGCCTACCCGCAAGGCACACTCGCAATGTACACTCACCAGGCCTACTCCCATGACTCATATTTAAGCCATGTGCGAAAGCATCACAAATCCTACACATAACAAATCATATGACTTGAATGAGTCATATGTATGAAACAATAACATACCTGTGACTCATAACCATGTGTCACATGAAAACCTTTTCCTCGCCAAGCTATATTCGTAACACAATACTTAAAACAAATCAAGTATCAAAGCGATACTTAAAGTAAAACATAAAACAAAACCAAGTATCAAAGCGATACTCAAAGCAAAACATAAAACAAAACCAAGTATCAAATGATACTTAAAACAAACCAAGTATTAAAGTGATACTTAAAGCAAAACATAAAACAAAACCAATAACCGAGTACCAATACCACTTACAGTCTGGGGAAATGGCACATTGCTTTAAAGATGTGTAGTTTAGGTGGAGATCATAGGTCTTGGCAGAAATATGCAACATAAAATAGGCTGACTAAGCAATAAATTAGGAGTAGAGATGCAACAAACAATACAGCACAACTGCAATAGTTGAAAACAATCAATCAGCTTACCATACACAAGATGACTGGAATCAATAAGTGAAAACATCAGAGCTGTACCACTGGCAGAATGTGGGGAAGGCCCAAAAAGGACATTGCAAATCCAGAATCCTGTCACGAACATGGCTTGGCATGAAAAAGGTTTTCATGTGATGCATAGTTATGAGTCACAGGTATGTTATTGTTTCACATATATGACTCATTCGAGTCATATGATTTGTTATGTGTGGGATTTGTGATGCTTTCGAACATGGCTCAAATATGAGTCATGGGACATGCGCCTGGTGAGTATGCCTTGCGAGTATGCCTTGCGGGTAAGCTTTGTGCATATGATTTATGTTTCACACATGACCTCATTTTGAGGTCATGGATTTCACGCATATGACACAGTCGAGTCATATGACTTGTTTATTGTATTATGATTGGTTTATGAGTTTTTGCACATGACCTCACTATGAGGTCATAGGTTTTGAGCATATGACCACTTTGGTTACATGACTAGATTGTTATGATTTGATTTCGCACATGTGACTACTTTAGGTCACAAGACTACAGGTAGGAAGAAAACTATATAAGGAGGCCAATATGGCTGAGGAGGATAGGTTCTTCACGCTTTATTCTAAGTACTTTTCCTCGTCCTTACCGTCGCTTTGCCCTGAGCGATTCTTTCCCACCCACAGAGGGCCTTGATGCCTGGGATTCTGGGGGAGATATCTGAGTTCGCTCAGTAGTTCCTGGGGTTCTTGGTGTTAAGGTCTGTTGGCGTCGCGTAGCGGATTACTTGTTTGCTTCTTGTTTCGTTGCCTGATAGCTTCTCATGATGCTGTCACTTCGAGCACTTCATCACGGTCACTTACAAGCCCCTTTCGGTAAAAGGTCTACGGCTTCCTGTCTATCGTCTACTCACAGATTTCGCGTTCTATTGGGGGGATTGAACACTTTATTTGGGGGGATCACCCGTGTCGTTCTTTGGGCCAGCTCATGTATTTTGTTGGGTTTTAACGGAGTCCTTAGTTCTTGTGATACAAAACGCCCTTAGGTTAGATTGATGACCTTCACAAGAATCAATGCGTCGTACTGGCCGCATCAATCCACTGGGAAGGGGGCCTCGCTGGCCCCTCTCCTCCTCGTTACTACATGTTTCTACGGTTGGAAATCCTAAGATGTTATTTATCACCATTCCCTTAGAGTTTTGTCCTTGTGGCATTTACAGTGGTTCAGTCAGGTGTTTCCTCTCTGCCTTGGTGGAGATGGCTTTGACCCTGAAAGACTCTGCCTCCTAGTGTGGTTCTCTATAACTACCTAGGGTGATGTGGGATGATTGGCTGCCAGACACTCGCATTGTCTGTGCGTTGGATTGGTTCGGTTGTAGTTTGTGGTTGGCGGCTTCACCCATTGTAAGTGGGGCCTACCTTCTGTTTGACTGCTTCTGTTTCCCTTACCCCTCCCTTCTTGTCGTGTCAGCTGGGAGTACCTCTTGCCTGTTGTTCAGTCCGTACCTATTGCTGGACCTGTAGGGCTGGCTTTGGCTGGCTCTGCTTACTCTTTTCCGACTCGGTTGGACTTCAGTTCGGCTGGGTTGGATGGTGTAGCTGGTGCCCATGCCTTCGGGTATTGGTACTGCCTCCTTCGTGGCTCCTGGCTGTGGCTGGTGGGCTCCTCTCGGCTATACAGGTATTGAGAGTTAGGGCTCTGTTCATGTGGCTAAGACTAGTGGCTGCCTGATGGGGCTGGGTATATGCTGTCCCATGGCTATCGGATGGTTGATCTGTCTGAGTCGCTGGGGGGGCTGGATGGGCTCTGTGGCATCCGGTGTGTGGGGCTTGGGGGGGGCTGATTGGGGTGGGAGAGGCACCTGCGAGCACCGGTCAGGCCTGCGTCAGGCTGGTCGAGGTCTAATTAAGTGTTTTCAGTCCGGCTTGGGCTCTTGTGCGAAGCTGCTGAGTGCTGTATAGCTCCCTGACGGACCGGTTAGCTAATGGCCACCTGTGCGGATAGTCGGTTGCGACCACCTGGTTGGACTTGTTTGAGTCTTGTGTGCTGAGTTTTGTAGGGTTTGTTTGGTTTCTTTGGTTTGGTTCTGGGCATGGCTGGTGGAGGCAAGGCACCATGGGTGGGAGATAGGCCCCACTGACCTTCTTGGTCTGTTACTACCTCTATGTATTTCCTATATTGATGGTGTTTTTGTTGGGGGAACAGACAGCAGGTACTGGTCCTCCTTACCATTACGCTCTTCGGAGGCACTTGGCAAAGTGGGTTCATAGGGTCGACAGCCAGGCATGCGGATATGAGAAGTGGACATGTTTGTCACTTCCTCTCTGCCATTTTATCGCCTGTAGTTTATATTTGTTTGGATTTGTTGGTTTTCTACTATGGTAGAGGCTTTGTGGGACAGTGTTCAGACCGGGCGGTAGTAATTTCTTTTTCATTTTTTTGGACGAGGAACCTGGTTGGGTTGGTCTTTTACTCGACTTCGGCTACACTTAGTGCTGGTTGGCTTCATACCAGAGGGGCTACAGACTTGGACCAGGGCGGGCCCTGGGTTTTTGGATGGCCTTGTAATTAGTTCTCGTGCAGGCATGACTCGGGGATGGCATGTGTGGGGCCGTAGACTTAGTTAGCTTAGGATTAGTGGTATACCGGTTAGCGGTATCTCTGTACTGGTAGGGGCTCATCGTATGCCAGTGTTGGCGGTATGAGTTTAAATAAAATTAGTTTGAATTCTAAGTACTTTTCCTACTTATTACTTTAACGAATATAAAACACCTTTACGATCTTTATCTTTATTGCAACATTATCATTACGCTGAGGAAAGTTCCTGACGAAGAAGAGTTAGAGAAAGCTTACAATAGGCGTTTCCGATACAAGACAAAGGTCTTGTACTATTGGCAACATAGGCAGAGGCCTAGTGCTATCGTAAGATTAAGAAAAGAGAAAAAAGAGGAAGAGAAGTATCATTCCCTGTCACCAAGAACTAACTGTCCAAAGAGGGATCGTTACATTACAAAGCGTCACCTAGTGTGACATTAAAGATACAAGACGGCATCCTTCAACCCAGAGAGGGATGGAGATATCAACATTAACGATCAAAACCTCAACCTAGGGGGATTCAGCTACGCCCTAGATCTAGTTTCAGCTGAGCCCTTGAGGGCAGCAAGCCCAGTAACCCCAGAGAAATGATCACCAGTCGATAGTTCTCCTGTAGGAGCTCCACGACCTGAGAGATTGTTGGGATCAGCAGTACCTGGACCACCAGCCCCGGCCCTCCTGCATTAGGTACTAGCATACTTGGAATGAGTGAAAATCAGTTTCAGGCATTTCTAGCAGCAACACAAAATACAGGACAAGGAAACATCCAACAACCAAAAGCAAAAGAACCCAACACATACGAAGGAGCTGAAGATAAGCTACAAATATTCCTAGTGCAATGCGAAAGATATTTTGCCGTTAAGAGATATGAAGATTACCATGATGAGATCAAGATTCTATACGTGTAATCTCTACTAAGAGGACTCGCCAGACAATAGATCATGCCTTTCGAAGATGGAAGGAAACAGAGGGAATGGGTCATGAATGAAGAGTTCAAAGCGACATTCTTCGAACAATTTGAGGATCCCAACGCCAAAGAGACAGCACGACGAAAGCTGGAAAAACTCCAACAAGGAAAACAAACCTTTTTGGTATACTGGAATGAATGCCGACTATTGGAATACGAGGCAGAGTTTGATGATGCTACCCTCTACATCATCCTCCTGAGAAACTGTAGTGAAAGACTCCAAGAAGCGTGGGGAATCTCCGACTTGCATTACACTACGGTAGAATGATTTGGAAAGTAGGCCATCAAAAAGGAAAGCAAGGTAAACATGGTTCGAAACAACTCAGAAAACACTATAGTACACACGGTGGTCCTATCATCCTGGAATGTGGATGGAACCTTCAAACCGCAAGCAACTTGAGGAGAAAGTCGAGCATTACCACCAGGTGAGCCAATGAAGTTGGACAAATCAAGGGCAGGACCTGCTCTGAACCTGTCTAAGGAAAAATACGCCAGAAGAATGAATGGGAAGCTCTGCTTAAGGTGAGGAAAAGTAGGACATCGGATACAAGAATGCGGAAGCCGACCCAATACTGGATACCAAGGCACCAAAGCTGCTGGAAATAATCGCTTCCAGAATCAAAAGAGGAGCAATATTTGCAAAATGATCGCAAAAGATTCACCAGCGGAAAACGACGAGGGTCTCCAGTAAACGGTGGTTTGGGAGACCCAAGATGTGGACCTGGAAAACCCATCAAGTTAGTAAACTATAACATGGCACTACACACGCAAAGAGGAGAAGGAGACGGAGATTATGTGATGATCAAGACAAAGATATGCAATGAAGAAAACGAAGAAACAACAATATATGCAATGGGCGACTCTGGGGCTACCGAAGATTTCATCGACAAAGAAATCTGCGACAAATATGGCCTCCAGACCAAGAAAGCGAAGAGAGCAAGAGAGGTCTACCTAGCAGATGGAAATCCAAGCACAATGGGTCCTATAACCCATACAGCGACAGTACCTATGGACATTGACAACTATAGTGAAACGGCAACCTTTCAGGTCGTAGATCTCAAGAACCGTGAAATAGTTCTAGGGATCTCATAGTTACGAAAGTATAACCCGACAATCGATTGGAACGAGAACAAGATGGCCTTCACCAGTGAACTGTGTGCGATACCATGTCTCAACAGTTCACCTGTGGTCTACTCGACACCGATATGGGAAGCGGAAGAAGAAACTTTACATGCAAAGTTCGCTAAAATGCGGTAAGATAAGAGAGTCCGGATACAAAAACTGGACCAAGAGGCAAAAGTGCCTACCAAGGGTTCTAAAGGGATAGCAGGACATGACCTGTATGCCAACAAAGGAATCAAGATACCTGCCAATAGGTAGGTAATAATAGCAACAGGAATAGCCATCAGACTACCAGAAAACACCTATGGAAGAATAGCACCCCACAATAGTCTAGCAGTCAAGTATCGACTCATGACCATGGCAGGAGTGATCGATGTCGACTATACAGGTGAAATCAAAGTAATCCTGGCCAACCTGGCTCAAGAGGACTACGAAGTCCAAAAAGGTAATCGAATCGCACAGTTGATCATCAAAAAAATCAACCAAGAAGATCTGCATGAAGTAGATCAACTGGAAGAAACCACAAGAGGAAATATGGGATTTGGAAGCATGGACCAAAACAAGCCTGATACAACAAAATGAATCGAGATCAAAGAGATCACAGCACAAGTCTTTGGACGGTATTATTGAAGGGGAGATACAACAGGAATTCTCAAATGGACATACGAAGACAAAAAAGTGGTCCTAGCGAAAATCAATATCAGCACGGAATTAGTAATCCAGGATAGAAAATACCAAAGCAAAAAGAGATGGAAAGAATTGGTTCCAAAGGAATATCATCAATTGACGAACCTATTCTAAGAAGAGGAAGCTACAGAGCTACCACCTCGAAGACCAGGAATCAATTATGAAATTCAACAGGAAAAAGACGAGAAAACAGGAAAAACAAAAGAAATTCCCTACAAGAGGTTATACCTACTAGGAGAAGCAGAGCTCGAAGAACTTAGGAAGTACATCGAGCAAAACCGAAAGCGAGGGTAGATCAGAGACTCCTTCGTATCAGGAGGATCCCTAATACTATTCGTCAAAAAAAAAGATGGAAAAATGAGACTCTGCGTGGACTACAGAGCACTCAACTTAGTTACCAAGAAAGATTGATATCCACTACCCTTGATTGGAGAAGCACTTGATAGACTGCGGTCAGCAAAATACTTCACCAAACTCAATATCAAGGATGTATACCACAATATACGTATCAAGGCAGGAGATGAATGGAAGACTACATTCACCTTAAGATATGGAATGTTCGAATACTTGGCTATGCCTTCGGGCTAACCATTGCACCCGCTTCATTCCAGAGATGGATCAACAAGGTACTCAATAAGTACCTCGACATATGTTATATTGTATATTTGTACGATGTACTCATCTACTCGGAAAACATGCAACAATACTAGAAGGATATCAGCCATATCATGGCTGTAATACAAGGATCAGGAATGAAGATCAAACCAATAAAATACGAATTCCATAAAGAAGAAACAGAATACCTCGAATTTATCATCAATTAAAGCGGGGTTAAGGTTGATCCTGTCAAAGTGGCAGCAATATGGGATTGGACCAAACTGAACAACAAAACAGATGTTAAATGCTTTATAGGATTCTGCAACTTTTATCACAGGTTCATAGAGGGATTTAGCAGGCTTGCAAAACCACTCTATAACCTAACAAAAAAAGACAAGAAATGAGAATGGGGAGAAACAGAACAGAAAGCATATGATGCAATACAAACGCACCTAACATCAGTACCCATATTGGTTGATTTCGACCTAAACCGAAGAACAATAATTGAAACGGACGCCTCAAAATATGTGTACTCAGGCATACTATTGCAACAATCCGAAGACAGAAAATAGCAGCTAGTGTCTTACTAATTTAAGACAATGACCTCCGCAGAGTGCAACTACGATGTTGCGAACAAAGAACTATTAGCGATAGTTCAAGTATTAAAGGAATGGAGGAGATAAGTTTTGAACAACTACCATCCAGTCCGAGTTCTAACCGACCATAGGAATCTGGTCCCGTTCATGACTACAAAAGAACTGAATGACCGCCAGATAAGGTGGATGGAATACCTTAGCAAATACAACTTCAAAACCGAATATTGACTAGGCAAAGAGAGTGGAAAGCCAGACGCTCTCACAAGGATTGCAAGCGACAAACCACAAACAAAAGAAGGCGAAAGAATCTAACAAAAAACATGAATACTATTACCAAAAACCTACTTCAAGGCAATGGAGGTTATCCAATTCACATCAACTGAGGAAAGGGAAATTGAAAAGGCAAATAAAAGAGACAAAACAATTCAGGCAATAAGAGAAGAAATGAAGGAAGGAAAAAAGGAGATGAAAGGAATTGCTCTGGGTTTATAGCAATGGAAGGATGGAAACATGTGGTACGATGAAAAACAATGGATTCCAGAAAAAGAAGAGATAAAGACAGACATTATACGACAACACCACGATATTCGAATAGCAGGACACAGAGGAATAGCTAAAACCACAGAATTCATCACGAGGTCATTCTATTAGCCAGGACTATGTGAAGATGTCAAACGATATGTCAAAAACTGCGACATATGCCAAAGAACTAAAATGGCTAAACACGCACCATATGGATTACTGAAATCGAAGAAAGTTCCCAAACGACCATGGGAAACAATTACTATGGATTTCATCACGGACTTACCAGCATCAGAAAATTGCGATAGTATCCTGGTCATGGTGGATCATCTGACCAAAATGAGTCATTTAATTCCAGTCAGAAAAAATATCGACACCAGGGATTTTATACAAATATTCTTTCGAGAGGTCTTCCGACTTCACGGCCTCCCAAAGAATATCATTACTGATCGAGGAACACTATTCACATTGGGACTATGGGAGAAAGTAACCTGAGAAATGGGGAGACAAAACAGGATGAGTACAGCATTCCACCCGTAAATGGATGGACAAACGAAACAGGTAAATGCAATACTTGAACAATATTTACAGGCCTACATCAATTACCAACAAGATGATTGGTACAAACTGGTATCAATGGCCAAATTCGCATACAACAATGGAAAGCAAGAAACGATCAGCACGACATCCTTCTTCGCAAATTACGGACAACATCCACAAAGTCAGACCACATATTATATGATTAATGGTATAATACCGGACAAAACAGATATGGGAAAACTATAGGAGACATTAAAATAAGAAATGAGTCAAGCACAACAATGACGAAAAGAACAATACGATAAGCACTAAAGGCCTAATCCGAACATACAACCAGGCAATATGGTATGGCTAATACCAAGCAATATTCATATGATGCAAGCATCAAAGAAATTAGATTACATGAAAACCGGACCATTCAGGATACCGGAAATAGTGGGCAGCTGTGCTTATAAACTCGACCATCCACCCTGGATGCAAATACACAACATATTCCACATCTCACTCCTCGAATTCCACAACCACAACAAGTTTCCCTTATAAGCAATTATTCCTCCCCCTCCCATTGAACTCAATGGAGAACCAGAATACGAGCTCAACGAAATAGTTGATTCACGCTTCTTCCACAGTCACCTCCCATACCAAGCTAAGTGGACAGGATATTCGCCAGAATACGCCAAAACTTGGTACTTCACACACAACTTTGAACACGTACTGGATGCCATCTCAACCTTCCACCAGCAATACTCAGGTAAGCCCAGCCCAGGTAACAATCACGTTCAACCAAGACAAAGGCGAGGGAAAACCTCCTACACCATTGCAACCACATCAGGGCTGGGGTGATAGCCCATACTAGACCACACCCACTGGCCCCGAACACTCATTCATGGAGCCAACAGATGAGGACTTCAAGGAAAGGGAAAAACAAGTACAGCATAACGCCACGTCATGGATAGTATGCTATGATGATGGTTGCCAAACACATTTTAGCGACAAAGAAGACTCGGGATGGTTCCCGAGGGAATGTCAAAAGCGTGGTCCACGCCCGGACTACGTCCTGAAGCATTGGCAACAATGCTTCAGAAATAGGTGCAGGATGCACAGGGCACAGAAAAGCTCTGCAGGATTCTACCCAAAGAAGAATGGAAGCAGGAAAGAGTTAGAAGGAGAAGATGCCAGAAAGGCATGGGCTGCGAGGACGCAGTCCAGGGAAGGGTGGGCCCAAAGCTCCTCAGCAGACATGGAACCGGACGTCAGGAGCCTATACAAACAAATCCTGGGACTCCGAGAACAACTTGGCCAGGCTGAAGCCACAATTGCGGCAAACGACAAAAAGATCATGGAGCTAAGACAGCTGAACGATAATCAGGAGCACACAATCGAAATGGCGAATCTGACCCTAGAATCAGTAAGGGTCAGATGGAGGACAGCAGATGAAAATTTCCACAAGCTGAGAAGGACCATGCGCTCGGAAGGACGAGAACTATTGAAACTGGGAGAAAAAGCCTGATAGGACTCAGGCTTAGGAGGAGGAGAGCTAATGTCACGAACATGGCTTGGCATGAAAAAGGTTTTCATGTGATACATAGTTATGAGTCACAGGTATGTTATTGTTTCACACATATGACTTATTCGAGTCATATGATTTGTTATGTGTGAGATTTGTGATGCTTTCAAACATGGCTCAAATATGAGTCAAGGGACGTACGCCTGGTGAGTATGCCTGGCTAGTGTGCCTTCCGGGTAAGCTTTGCGCATATGATTTATGTTTCACACATGACCTCATTATGAGGTCATGGGTTTCACGGATATGACTCAATCAAGTCATATGACTTATTTATTGCGTTATCATTAGTATATAAGTTTTTGCAAATAACCTCCCTATGAGGTCATGGGTTTTGAGCATGTGACCACTTTGGTCATATGACTAGTTTGTTATGATTTGGTTTCGCACATGTGACCACTTTGGGTCACGTGACTACAAGCGGGAAGAATACTATATAAAAAGGCTGATACAGCCGAAGAGGATAGCTTCTTCAAGCTTTGTTCTAAGTACTTTTCCTCGTCCTTGCTGTTGCTTCGCCCCGAGCAATTCTTTCGCACCCATAGTGGGCCTTGGTGCCTTGGATTCTGGGGGAGATATCTGAGTTCACTCAGTAGTTCCTGGTATCTTTGGTGTTGAGGTCTGTTAGGCGTTGCATGGCAGATTACTTATTTGCTTCTCGTTTCGTCACCTGATGGCTTCTCATGATGCTGTCACTTCGAGCACTTCAACACGGTCGCTTACCAGCCCCTGTCGGTAAAATCTTTTTGGCTTCTTGTCTATTGTCTACCCTCAGGTTTCGCGTTCATTTGGGGGAATTGAACTTTGTATTTGGGGGATCACCCGTGTCATTCTCTTGGCCAGCTCATGTTCTTGTTGGGTTTTAATGGAGTCCTTAGTTTTCACTATGTAAAATGCCCACGGGCTCGCTTGATGACCGTCCCATGTCCTCAATTCGTTGTACCGGCCACATCACTCCTCAGGCGGCAGGGCACTACCTGCTCCGCCCCTCCTTATTACATTATATTTCTACGATCGGAATACTACGATGTTGTTTATTACCATTCCATTAGAGCTTTTGTCCTTGTGGCATTTCCAGTGGTTCAGTCAGGTGTCTCCTCCTCAATACGGTGGGGATGGCTTTGACCCTGAAAAATCTTACCCCCTGGTGTGGTTTATTGCTACCTGGGGTGGTGTGGGATGATTGGCTGCCAGACACTCACATTATCTGTGTATTTGGGTGGTTCAGTTGTGGTCTGTAATTGGCGGCTTCACCTATTACAAGTGGGGCCTACCTTTTGTTTGTCTGCTTCTGTTCGTTCGCCCAGCCCCTTCTTGATGCATCAATTGGGGATGCCTCTTGCCCATTGTTCAGTCCGTGCCTGTTGTCGGACCTGTAGGACTAACTTTAGCTAGCTCCTCTTACTCTTTCCCAACTCAGTTAAACTTTGGTTTGGCTGGGTTGGAAGGTGTAGCCGGTGCCAATGCCTTCAGGTGTTGGTACGGTCTCCTTGGTGGCTCCCAGCTGTGGCTGGTGGGCCCCCCTCGGCTATACGGTATTGAGGGCTGGGGCCTTGTTCATGTGGCCAAGACCAATGGCTGTCTGATGGGGCTGGGTATAGGCTGTCCTGTGGCTGTCAGATGGTTGATCTGTCTGAGAGGCTGGGTGGCTGGATGGGCTCTGTGGCGTCTGGTGTGTAGGGCTTGGGGGTGGCTGATTGGGGGGGGAGAGGCACCTGCGAGCACCGGTCGGGCCTGTGTCAGGTTGGGCGAGGTCTAATTAAGTATTTCCAGTCCAGCTTGGGCTGTTGGGCGAGGCTACTGAGTGCTGCAAAGCTCCCCGATAGGCCAGTTGGCTGGTGGCCACCTGTGCGGATAGTGGGTTATGACCACCTATTTAGACTTGTTTGGGTCTTGCGTGCTGGGTTTTGTGGGGTTTGTTTGGTTTCTTTGATTGGGCTACGGATTGGGCAGGAGGAGACATTGCACCACAGGTGGGAGATAGGCCCCACTGACCTTTTTGGTCTGTTACTACCTCGATGTATTTCTTTTGTTTGTATTGGTTTGTTTGGAGGATAGGCAGCTGGTACAGGTCCTCCTCACCAGTACGCTCTTTGGAGGCAACTGGCAAAGTGGGTTTATAGGGTCCACGGCCGGGTGTGCAGGTACAAGAGGTTGACATATTTATTGCCTCCTTCCTGCCATTGTGTTGCCTGTAGTATTTGTTTTTGTGTGTTTTGTTGGTTTTCTACTGTGGAGGAGGTTTTGCGGGAGGGTTTTTGGACCAGGTGGTAGTGATTTTATGTTTCTTGGACAAGGAACCAGGTCGGGTTGGTCTTTTGCTCAGCTTCGGCTACGCTTAGTGCTGGTTGGCTTCATACCAGAGGAGCTACGGACTTGGACCAGGACAGGTGCTGAGTTGTTTGATGGTCCTGTAATTAGTTCTTGTACGGGTATGACTCAGGGATGGTAGGTGCAGGGCCGTAGACTTAGTTAGCTTAGGTTTAGTGGTATACCAGTTAGCAGTATCCCCGTGCCGGCGGGGGCTCATCGTATGCCAGTGTTGGCAGTACGAGTTTAAATAAAATTAGATTGAATTCTAAGTACTTTTACTACTTCTTGCACTCCATGTCGGAAGTGAGCATAACCAATACTTTACCTTATTTCGCTCGCGATAAATACTTCATATACTGTTACTTGTTTGTGTTTTTTGTTTTGGGCAGTCAGTTAGAAGTAGTTGTTCTCTCTTAGAAGATACTTCAGTGTGAGATATATGCTGCCTGGTCCCGGTAATCACTGAGTATAGTTTGGGTGAGGATGGCGTCTTCGACAGCCTCCTCTTCCATGGATTCTCCCCCTTCTTCGAGGATGTCGTCCCCTGTTCGGTTCGACTCCAACCCCTCCTCCTCACTTGATATGGCCTGTGTAGCCTTGTCTCTTACGCCTGCTACTGAGGCCGACCATGGCCTTATCCCCACAACTACATGGTCATATGTTGCACCCAAGGGAAACTTTAATTTCCTACAGCTTCACCACTGTCGCGGGTGTCAGAATGCGGTGAACCCGCAGTTTGATGACTTGGTTCAGCAAATAGTTGCTGACACGACCATTGCTACAATGAAAGAAGTGGAGGTTTTGATGAAGGGTTTCCTAATTGGGAGAGGCTGCTCAGCCATGTGTGGCTTGAACAAGGACACCACCACAGGACCTTTTGTTCAGTTCAACTCCGATCATGGCTCGGAGTACTCTCCAGCTCCGACATCCTCTCCCCCCAAAGACTCTCAGGCCTTCATCCCTGAATCCTCTATACTACCGACCAAAAATGACTCAACTGCGGCTACCGTTGAGGTAAGTTCATGGTCTGCTACCCCTTCCCTCACTAGGTCCGTCCAAAGCAAGATGCCCAGTTTCCTCCACCAGACTCCTGTACACAAGGCTCGCTCGTTCGCTTCTTCCTTTCTGGATAGGATGTCATCTGAAGAAAGGGCTCTTTATGAGACCCCAAAGTTCAGATTAGATGACCCTGAGGATAAGGATTACAATCCCCCTACCGCTGGGATGAGATGCCGTATATGGTCAGCATCTCCCGCCAAACGATCCGCCGCGCCAGCTTTGGGGCCACAATTTTTGAGGGCCATCAATGTCAATGAAGGCAGAAAAAAGCAGATCGTTCCCACTCTACCTGGCCTGCCCCTTGACGTACATCACGGGCGCCTGGCCGTTCCCCCACCTATGAGTCTCCCGTCAACCATTCAGACTATACCACCACTCCCATCTCCACTGGTAACCGAACATGTCCTGCCTACCTCGGAGGTGTTGGCTAGGGATACTCCCATGGATTTGGAAGAAGGACGTAACTCTGAAGCGACTGAACTGGGCGACAGCATCTACACCCCCTCTCTGGTAATGGCATCATCACTACCGGCCTTTAATAGGGAGTGGACCTCAACAGAAGGACAGCTATCGAACTCTCGAGAAGCCTCGCATGACACCCAAATGCCATTGGAAGTCCAACTTCCCAATACCCAACCTGAGGAAGCCAATGCTGCTGTGGCCCAGGTGGATTCAATTATGGCAGGAGTATGTGAGATGCTTGATAAAGGCAGGACTCCCTCTCTGGGGCCCCGCTTGAGTAGTATAATTAGATCCATGTTAGAAGGGTTGGAGGACATCCACTCTGGCAACACTCAGCCCCTCCTCTCCTCGGAATCCGGGTCAATTGAGGATGACACTGTGCATGATGTCCGGACCTGGATGAACAATGGTGTCGCGTTTGGCAATGAATGACCAGAGGGTGGAGTAAACTACTGGAGCCGAGTATACCTGCTGGAACGGGCAGTAAAGGCACTGACAAATATTGTTGGCAAGCAAGGAGAAGAGATAGAAACACTGCGAGGTAAGTTTTCCCCCACTGCGGATCCTCTTCAGTGGTATTCAGCAATACCCCGTTTACGGTGTTGGGAACTACATCACCCCCTGCCCCCATTAAGAGAAAGGAGACTGTTACAGCGGCTCCTTCAGCTAAGGCCTCCTTCACAGAGGTAGTGAAAAAAATGGCATACATGCTCAAGCCTCCTGCTACTCAGAAAGAGCAGACACCCTCTGCCCGCCCCCCATCAGCAGCCTCCTCCCACCACTCTAGCAGTGGGAGCTCCTCCAGTGAAGGAGGAGTGACTCTACGTATAGCTCGTGGGGGAGAAGGCAAGTCAGCGCACTGGGAAAAAGAGGATGGGGAGGAAGAAGAAAAGAGAAGGGGTAGAAGACGTAGTAGGCACCTGAGTGGTGCTACCAGAAGGAGAAAAAAAGCAGCCAGTGGATCTGCTAGCGAGAAGAAAACGGTGACCCCGGCCAAGACTCAGGGGAGGAACGTTGACAGACAGGAACTAACTCCCATTGCTGGTACACCTGCTACCATGCAAGCTCAGTCAGGGCCTGCAGCCATGACCAGCATCAAGGTAACTGCAGCCCTGATGCGACAGGAGTACCGACGGGTTCCGCAGGGGCCTCTCGACCCGCTCAACTTGGTACCGGCACCACCACAGTCGTCACCGACCCAGGATGCTGGCGGAAAGCATATTACTATGCGATTCGCCACTCACAAACAAGTGGCCTTACCAGAAGGGGTGGGCATCGAGGCAATTCGGAATCAGATCAATACAACCTTCTCAAATCAGGGAAAGATTCGAGGCAGTGCCCCATATATCTGTACTGGACATGTCCGGCCTGAGATTGGTTGTATCTTTTTGACTCTGGTAGGACATTCTGTTACGGAATTAGGCAGCCGGCTCGTCAAGGCTAGGCTTGACCTACTTAGAGAATTGTCACTCCCGGAGTTCGAGTTTCAGGGGAATTTGGCAAGGTTGAAGATATTTGTTTCTGGGGTCCCGCTTGCTGACATAGGACAGGGGTCAATATGGAGGGTTGAGGTATGGACCGGAAGCGCAGCTTTCAATGGCCTCCGCACTGACCTGGAACAATCCAACACTGGTGTAGTAACAGTATCCAGGCTGGATATTATGGGGTCTATCTATGCCATGAGGCAGGCTAATACTATGACATGTGGTATCCGTTTTGTGGTCGAAAGAAACGAAGCCATCAGGGAAAGGTTGGCCGAGGGAAAGATTTGGTTGAGAGGAGGAGCCCGCAACGTTCAGTTGTTTGAAGAACACAGACCCTTAAAGGTTTGTGGTAAGTGCCTGAAGACTGGCCACTTTGAGGCCACGTGTGGTCACCCACCCCACTATCAATTCTGTTTTGGAGTACATTTCTCCCAAGAACATAGGTGCAGCAAGCTTGGATGCCCAGGAGATGTGGGCCAGGCCTGTGGACATACTAGAAGACAATGCTGGCTTTGTGACCAGATGGACCATTTCACTGGATACGAGCAGTGCCCAGTAGTCAGGTCGTCACCCCCAGCTCCATCATCCTCGAGTCTAAATCAAGGGGTGGCCCCACCGACTGAGCCTACTAAGGAACCAAAACAACAGGGAAGTCAGACGAGGAGGGCCCAGGGACAACGCCGCAGTCATGGAAAGTTCTCAACACCACCACTGGTCGAGATCAGCAGCAACAAAGAAGATGAAGGCCCCCGTCAGAAGTCAGATAAGGCCAAGGGTAAGGAACCTAAATGCCCCTCCCCCTCCCCCTCGCCGATGGGTGCAATTTTGATACCTACAGCCACCTCCAAACCCCACTGGAAAGATACTTTTTAGACCACCCAGGACTAGGATAGTAGTGCCCCTTACGCCTCTGGCCCTTGTAGCCCAAGTGGATCAGTTGAAGCCCCTTTTAAATGCTTATTAGAATAATGGCATTAAACGTAGGGAGGAGTAGTCGTAATCGGGCGCTCGCATTTGATTTGTTTTTCTTTGTTGATTTGTTTTTTATTATTGAACCACCGGTGGATCTGCAGGGGCTACATGTACCTATAGATGTTAATGGATGGGATTTGTTTTCTTTTGTTAAGAAGTCAGGTGTTGAGGTGTTTGTTAGATCTCATATTTGTGGGATGTTTGAGATGGTGGAGCATGGAGAGAGTAGTGCCAGCATCGTCTATTGGGAGAAGAGGGTGAAGAAGGTACTTGCAGGAGTCTACTTCCGGCGCGGCCCAATTACACTAAAGACCAATTTGTTGACTGGTTGGGCGAACTCAGGGAACTAGACATTGAGTTTGGTGACTTCAATGCCAGATACCAAGATTGGGACTCCAATGCGGACTACAACAATACGGGTAGATAGTGGCTAAAACAGTGGTTCATGGTCCCAATTCGCGATGTGAACATGGTTCCCCCAACGGTATCAACCTTTCGAGATGTTTCCAGAATCGACCTTTGCCTACACTGGCCACCGTACATTAGGCATTGATACCTCGACACCGCTGGCTGTGAGCATAGTGCTCAAGCCCTGAAATTGGCAATCAACCTCTCTGATAACATCATGTGTAGGAGGTCAGCCTGCATGAAGGCAGTCTAGGAAAAAGTTGGGAAACCATTGGACACCCTGCAAGAGATAGAAGATAGAAAGTTGTAGGAAGGGGTAAGACGAGTGGTGGATGCACTCCCATGGGCCTCCATTGGCAGAGGTCAGTGCGAGTAGTAGACACCCAAGTTGGACAGAATGAGGTTGGATGTGGCCTGGCTACGTCGATACTCCAAATGTAAGGCAGAGCGGACGGAGGACTACAAATTGGCCTGATATGTATACTGAGCATGCCTGCTAAGGGCTAGATTCGAACATATCAGGAAAAAAATAGCTGAGAGCCAAGACCCAGATATTTTTAGGTTGGCAAGGAAGTTGGAAGCTAAGCGAACCCTCCCCTCCATGGCATGAACAGATGGGTTCTATGCTACTACACATTGAGACATTAGTGACCTAATTGCACAGCAGTTGTCTCCTGTCGACCCCACCCTATGGGAAGATTTTGAGATCGATATGAACAGTGCTTCAGAGATGGAAGTTGCCCTTACTTGGTCTGCTACGAATACAGGCCCAGGCGAGAATGATATTAGCTATCCCTTCCTACAGTTTTGGAAACGAAGATATACAACAACATTGAGGCGCCTGGTGGACTACAGGCTGCGGTACGATATTCCAGACTGGCACAAGGCTGAGGTAGTACTCATACCCAAACTGGACTAACCTAGGTATGATGTCGTAAAATCCTGGAGAATGATACACCTCCTGCCGACACCGGCAAAAGTTACTGAACGGGTTGTCCTGTTGAGACTAGCCGCCTGCCTTGATCTGGGGGAAACACAGTTTGGATCTCAACATAAGTGGGGTGTTCATGATGCCGTGGCTGTAGTCTTTGAATTCCTACGATATAATAAAGGGTACAAAGGATTGATCTTGTCAATGGACGTGAAAGGGGGATTTGATAACATTGACATTGATCTCCAGTCTGACTTTCTGGTTGCCAGGGGGTACCCTGTATACCTTTGCCAATTGATCCAGTGGTGGGCCTCCTGTCGGTCGGTATGGTTTCACTTCAACGGATGTGTCTCTCACCCTTACCATGTCAGTAAAGGCGTACCTCACTGCTTACCCCTTTCCCCATTCCTTTTCAGAAGGTTTGTGGCAGATATATTCAGGCCACATATGCGATACTCTCCTAGTGTACATCAGTTGGTAGTCTCATACGTTGATGACGGGATCATTATGGTAGCGGCGGAGTCAAGTAAGGCCACCTGATACCATGCGGGAGAGATATTTGCAGACTGTAACCGCATAGCCAGAGCCAGGAGAATGGGGTTCAGTGCCCTCAAGACTCAGTGGATTGGGTTTGGAGATAAGGCATGGGAAGGAATAGAATTATTAGGAGAAATGGTATTGCCTTCGGAGGACTTATGGGTTCTTGGGTATAGGTTTAATGTATTTCTTAATTTTTCCTCTTATGTAAAGTATTGGTTGGAAAGGAAATTGGGTGTTAGGAGAAGGATTTCAGCGTTAGGAAGAAGGTTTGGAAGTGTTGGTGGGCTAGGGGTGTGGGAGACTTACCGCTTGGTGCAGGCAGCCTACCTTCCGACTGTCTACTATGGACTTGAGTTAGTAACCGACCACGCGTCGTATGTGAAGCAGATTCAGGTCCATGTTAACAACTGTCTCTAAGCAGTGTTTCGAACACCTATGAGGTTGCAAACAACATACTACTAGCCGAGTTTGGGATGTCGCCTGTCGCTATTCAGGGAAGATACCAGCAATGAAGGTGTTATAGTCGGTTCATCAATTACGGTACTGTGACCAGCATCCATGGTATGGGGAAATACGACTACAGTAGAAGGAGGAGGGCATGGTGGCGCATTGGCAGACTTCGGACAAGGAGCTCACCTGTTGTCCGACAGTCTCAATTGGGAAAGGCAAGGGGGTAATGGCTGCACACCACCAAGTGTTGTACTTGGCCCTCTGTACATATTCGGATGTGGTTATATACACAGATGGGTCCAAGTGCTCTGAAGGGGCTAGTGTAGCCTGGGCGGTATTTGAGAGAGGGGCCTTGACCCGTGTTGACGGGTGCACAGTTCCTCCATCTTGAAGTATCATGGAATGCGAGTTGTTTGCTGTTATGTGTGCCCTACAGCATATGCAGGATATGGCAAAGAGACGACCAGTTCATATGTTCTTGGACTGGGTGCCGGCCCTCATCATGGTTGACAACATGTTTTCGGATGGTGACTCAGCTGAGCTGTGGGAGGGAATGGTACCTATATTGAATGCATTCTCACGGGTCAGCTTTGGTTGGGTCCTCAGCCACATGGCCATTGATGGCAATGAGATAGTCAACATGAAGGCTAAGGCCTGTGTCAGACGCCCCTTGCGCCCCCTGCTTTGGAAAGGGCTTAGCTTTGGGATTGGTCATGCAGCCCTAGCTAGAGAACTGCGTAAGGAAGAATGGGAAACCTGGCACATTAGGAAAGAGCACAAGTACTACGCCCAGGAACTGCAAGCATCCCAGCACCTCCTAGGCCTGACTCAGATAGATTTCTATGATTTGTTAAGGATCCGCAGTGGGACAAGTACGGTCGGCCATGACAGTTGTGAAGAGAAGGAAGGCAGACACCACTGGACTGAGTGCCCCCGCTATGCTCGAGGACACCCTACTAATGAAGACTTGTATAAGGATTCGGCGGTCCTGGGGTGGAAGCGTTGGTGGATGGATCATCAGTGGCTGGGTCTGGAAATCTCTCGCCATGTTGGATTGGTAGATGGGGAACTGGTTGGGGCAGGTAATCCCTTTAACGGTACATTGATGGTGGAGAGAAATGGGGGGACGGTGTTGATAGGAGATCCTATGACCTGTACCCAGTGTGACAAGAGACACGACGGTAGTGGCTGCGTTTTGCCAGATGAGGTAACACTGCCGAAGAAGTGGTTCTTTTTACCTGATCAACGATGATGCGAGTGTCCCTGTTGTGGTACTACCATTTCCACCACGGCTACCAAGAAGCGCGCCATCTTCGCAGAGCACTTCGAGAGAGACCCCCGGTGCTTACAGATATGTCATGATTGATTTTGGCATTCTCAGCATCTGCAGTAGGATGAGCTGAACCTGGCGACATGGACGTCAGTGGTTTTGAGGTGGGCTAAGGTGAACAGGATGCTGAAGAAACCCTGGTACCCCTTTTATGATCTGGTACTGACGGAAGGATATTTGGACCTTGGGGTGAATTACAAGAGGACAGAGAGATGTTGGGACAGACTGTATATTTCCTCTGTTGAGTATGTGGACCCAATTGTGATGGGGGCAGATAGGGATGAGGGTATGAGACGGTGGCTGGGTAGTGAGGTGGGAAGACACAGTAATCCGGGGCAGCGCTAGTTGCTGCGAGCGCCCATGAGCCCACTTAGGTAGTGATTTTTGGATTTATGTTTGGGAGGAGTAGCTGCGAGGCAGAATGGTACATGGTAGTGTCATTTAGATAGTTTGTTTTATCGGGCGTGGGGGAGACTGGTTGTATACCAGTGTTGGCGGTACTAGTATAAATAAAATTAAATTGAATTCTAAGTACTTTTCCTACTTATTACTTTAACAAATATAAAATACCTTTACGATCTTTATCTTTATTGCAACATTATCGTTATGCCAAGGAAAGTTCTTTACGATGAAGAGTTAGAAAAAGCTTACAATAGGCGTTCCCGATAGAAGATAGAGAGGTCTTGTACTATCAGTAATGTAGGCAGAGGCCTAGCGCTATAGTAAGACAAAGAAGAGGGGAAAAAGAAAAAAAGAAGTATCATTCCCCGTCGCCAAGACCTAACCATCCAAGGAGGGATCGTTACAAATCCTCTCTTGATGCTAGATTAATGATTGAGGATCTTGAAAGTGATTAGACATATCAGATCATGGTAAGCTTTCATATTTGTCAATTAAGATCTAATTAATATTAGCTAATTGTCTACTTCAGTAAATACTAGAGGCGAACCATGATAGCCAAATCCTAGGACCAAGAGCGAAGATGCCATGTCGGCAGACAATTTGGAGGTGTAAGAAGTGAGCAGAGCAACCAGAAAGGTTGCAGGCAGTAATTCCTGCAAGGGTGGAAGGTAAGTAGTTCACTCTGAAGGAAGAAATATAATTAGGAGAGTCAAGTTCTAAAAAGCAGTGAGTAAATGAAGGGTATGTCATTGAGGCAGAGAGAGAGGAGTCAGAGAATTCTGAGTCACTAGAGGATGAGCATTTGGCTGAAGCTCTGCAGAGCTGTCCACGGTTATTGATGTATCAAGCAATATGCTTCAAGTATTGCATCCTGTCTACTGGTAAGTAAATCTTATCCTTACTGATTTTGGTAATAGTATAAAGAATATAGCTAACAAATAGATTAGCTATTCATGATATGCGGAAGTTACTCAACTCAAATAGAAGAAAGCTTAAGGGTCAGGACCTGGTTTATCATATCCAGGTCTTGGAGCTTCTTCGCTTACAACGGTATGGACTCGATAAGGCCTTTTGGAAGAAAGCCTGGCTGGAGGCTTCCTCAATGATTGCAGCGACTAGAGGAAATAGCCAGTGTGTTAGAAACTGTATTTTGCACAATGAAAAGTCTTGGATCAAGGGTTAGAAGTTACCTGTTTCTCAGCAAGGAAATCCCCAATGCTGTATCGCTTGATCAATGATGAAAAAACAAGACTGGCATTACGTGAATATCTGGCTGGTGCAGGTGAGAGAGTTACTGGCCAGCATCTTGTATTTGCAATTTTCATGTATTGACAGACAGGGACTCTCCCTTTTAAGGAACAGCCAGAGTTGAAAGATCCACCAAAGCTATATACAGCTGAAACTCAAGCTGAACTAGTACAGCTTGCTGAAGAACGAAGTCAGATTCAAGGAACTCTTAGCTCTCGAACTGCAGCAAAATGGCTACATGAAATGGGGTATAAATATAAGAATGTGAGGAAAGGGGTATACAAGAATGGTTACAAGTGAGAGAATGTTATTCAATATCGGCAAAAGGTCTTTTTACCAACTCTGAAATCTTTGGAGGATAGTATGGTACAGTGGGAGCTTGTTGAGACCCCAAATAGTGAAGCTCTGCAGACAATCTATCTAGCAAATCTGCCTGCTAGTGTACACCCTATTGTTCCAATTGTCCATGATGAAACCACATTCAACGCCAATGATTGTCGCAATAAGGTTTGGATAAAGGGGGATCATACATTGCTAAAGAAGAAGTCCCGTGGTAAAGGAATCATAGTTTTTGACTTTCTGTTTCCCAGAGGAAGACTGCAAGTCCCTCCTGGTACCATTATCCCCTTACTCCTTCAGTATGAAGCTTCTGACAACTGTTTCTACAGTCTTGATACCCAATGTGCTACCTGTTTAATCAAATATGGTGGTGAAAAGTGGTGGGATGGTGATAAACCTGTTGAACAAGTATTGAAAATTGCTATCTCCATATTTGAAACAGCTTCTCCTGGCTGTGAAGCCTTGTTTCTTTTCGATAATGCAACTAGCTACTCTGTTTATACTTCAAATGCATTGAGACCTTCAGCAATAAATTTATATCCAGGTGGTGAGCAGGTTGCCCTTTGGGCAGATCTAAATTCTCTCACCAATGAAATTCAAGAGATAGTAATGGCAGATGGTATACCGAAAGAACTTTGAATGGTATTAGAAGAGAGAGGATTATAGAGAGCTAGATTACAACTTCAGTGCCGTAAAGAGAATGGCAACCTGAAAAGCCAATGCCTATTTGGAGGCACTTGTTGTGTAAGGGCCTTGATTGCCAAGGAACCTGACATTAAAGCTCAACGGAACAGGTTAGTGGAAGAGGTGGAGTTGGTAGGACATCAGGTACACTTTTTCCCAAAGTACCACTGTGAGCTGAATTTTATTGAATACTCTTAGAGGGCTGCCCAGCAATATGCATGCAAAAGGTGTGGGTATACTATCAAGGCATTAAGGAAGATGGTTCCTGAATCTTTAACCTCTCTAAAATCAACTCTTACCTGGAAGTTTTTGGCACGTACTCAACAAATGATGAAGGCATATGAGGCAGGAGTTGCTTATGGTACTGCTGACTTTAGAGAAAAGATTACTATGACATACAGAAGTCATAGACGAGTCTCAAACTCACAGAACATTAGATTAACTTAATTTGATATATATTATAATATTTGTTCTCATATTTTAGAGTGAGCACAATCTATCACTCATGGTCTTGGCAATTCTTTGGCAATTTTTTAGCACTGCCACTGTTGCATTTGTCTCAGCCACTTGGTTTACAGTCTTTCATTCTGGCACCATATTTGAGCGGCTTGATGTGGAAATTGATTCAGTGAGGGAGAACACTAGGCCAACCCTGAGAACTTTTGCGGGGGATGATTGATGTCGATTGAGTTGGTGGATGTTGGGCCGAAGGTCGCGAGGCAGGAAGACGCTATAATCCGTGATAATGTTGATAACAATGAATGTCCGTGAGCTACTAGTTGCGATTTATGGATTTACGGAGGTACAGTACAGCGCCTAAGTTTTGTATGTTACACTCGCAGTGGGCATTTTGTTAGCAACCGGTGTAACATACAAAACTTAGGAGCTGTACCTCCGTAAGTTTTGGCTGCCCATAGTAGTGTTTTGTTTTTGGTCTGGGTAAGCTACTCGTAATTAGTTTATGCCTGTTGGGATTGGGATTAGGATAAATAAACAGGGTTTCTAGCCAGGTATCGGAACCAACAGCACCCGATGGGCCTTCCCTTACATAAGCAAACCCAACCCCGCCATTCACAACCGCCGTTTGCATTTTTGATTGTTGATATCATACATGCGCGTACATGTCAACACCACCGCACTACGCCCAAGAAGCGTCAATTACAAACCTGCCACTAGCACGGTGACACCAAACTCCTATCCGACCACTACTGACCCCCGGCAGCTATTGACACTAGGAGAACAACCGCTACCTCAGCCAGTTCATGCCCTCGGCCCTATACTCTTACCCTCGGCAGGAAACAGAGGAGCTGGAAATGACAAGGCAATGGGAGCTTACCGTAATCAGATGTGATGAAGGGTCTCGCATACACCGGAAAAAGGCGGGGAAGGATCTATATGATCCGTGAAGGATAAAAGGCGGCCTGTTCTCCTTTGTTAGTTGTTCTATTGATCATCGGTCCCATCCCTCTCCATTCGATCGTCTACACTCGGTTTGTCAGCCAGTAGCTACTCCTTCCCCCTCTATCTTTTGTTCTCTGGACTATTCCTCTGAGATTTTCGCTTGGGTTCTTCATACTAGTCTTCCAGTCGCCATACCATCAATTCAAGTGTCCAAACAGCTGTCCGTAGACCTTGTTGTTGAAAATCCCCCCCTCCCCGTATTCCCCCTCTTTACACCACTTCCTATTGCCATATATACACTCGGGTTGCATGCAACCACCACACCATACTGTGAGCAGCTACGTCTAGATATCATAGCTCCGTGTAGTGAGTGCCGGAATCGAAAAATTGATCAACCGTAACAAGCAAGAAGCGTACAGTCACGACCAGGTAATTACCGAACAAGCAGGAATTGTTCATATATGTATGATCTGCATCGCAGCCGTAAAGCTAATTCTCGCCTTGTACTATCACTACCTTACAACGCTGTACTCCTCAGATTAGCAAAGACTATCTCCACTACCACTTCTTTTCCTCATAGAATCGTGACTAAGTTGTCCAATACCGCGCCCAGGACTGACCAGAACGCCGGCAAAACCAGTGCCCGAGCCCAGGAACGTAGGTTCTTAACCGATCTTGAAGTTGGCTGTTCCCCGGCGCCCAGCCGTAGCATCGGATAGGTTGGTGGGGGCGTGGTTTGCGATTAGCGCGATCAGTTGCTCCCTTCACAGCGATAAAGTCCACCTGATACCGAGAAGATGTTTGGACGTGCTGTGGATAGACTTTGTGTTTCGGCGTCCGCGCCGCAATCCTTTGGTGCATAGAAAACTCACACCAGTATACTTGCTGGATTTGGATAGTGCGGATATGGGACGTTGGAGATGGAACGGATTGCCAGTAGGCACTGATCACGTATGCTGGATTCTGCGCCAGTATTGTTTGAAGATTTGGGATTTGGGGATTGCGATAGATCTCTTATGTTTCATTATCCTTCTCTTTTACTTTCACGTGTCCCTTGTCTTTAGCCTACTCTCTCTCTACAAGGGGCCCTACACTACACCCCTCCTTCCAGGTCATCTTTCTCACACAGACATAGGCGTTTCTTCACTCGCAAGGCGATATCAATCTCCACTCATCCTTTTGTCGCCCTCTTTGTTGACTCCTCAGGAACAGAAATGAATATACCGGCATTTAGACACCCGACCTATATACTCCACAGGAGAGGGGTAAGTCTGTGCTTGGAGATATTGCCGGCGGTCAGGGTATGCGGGCTTTTCTGGAGATGGGCCATTAGCAATATCTATATTTGTTGTTTCCACGATTTTGAAATAAAAAAAAATAAAAGGCTTTGATGATACCGGCGGCATCCAAATTGAAGTCATGGCTATTACACGATGCTTAGACACACGTAGGTTGGGCACAATACTTCAAATACATAGTCTTCAACGGGGGCTCGACGAAAAAACCGGAGGGGTATAGTAGTTGACAGGGATCAATGGCGGGTATTTTCTTTTTACCCACTTTTATGCCCGCCAATACCCCTGTCCGCCATCTTCCAGCCTTCGGCGTACCCCTGTTGAAGATTGCACCAGGGAACCAGAACGTCCGACAAGGCACGTATCCCCCATCCTCCGAAGGTAAGTTACACGTAACCGCAGATCCAAACCCCGCATCCCAGGCTCCAGGATCCAAGCCCCCGCCAAGTATACGAGTACATCTTTTCTCACTAAACACACCCCACCAACCCGGTACCCAAATTTAAGCACTACAAAAGCCCCCTTCGCTTCGCGGGTAGAACAAAACGCCGTCCCTGGGGTTCATATCACCGCTCTTGCTTCTCCTATATCGACATACCGAGAGACGCCCAAGTCCCAGTTCAACAACCGCGACCTCATTATGCGCCGAGATCTTGAACCCAGAGAATTATTGTGATAATATTATGAGATCGGTATGGTCGCGCCACCCGCAGTCACTCGCATTTCCATCCCCTACCTCTGCACCCCGACTTCATACAAAGATGCTGGCATTCCTGAACCCCGCACGGAATCCCCTACTCTCTCATTACTCCAAGGTGATCCTTGTTGATCGTGAGTGAGGAAATGTAGTACATCCCTAAGTCAGCACCTGCCCTCCTTGGCCGGCGGTAGCTTAGCTGATCCTTAGAGCAAGGTCCTACAGGTTATTTAATCTAGATCTGTTACAATCAAGTTAGATCTTAATAACGCCCCGTACACACTAGCTTTCTCGGCCTAAATTCCAATCCATCATAAGATAGCACCTCGGTTCCGCACTACTCCCGGAGTATTATATTAAGTCTTTTACTTGTACATTAGGACTAGCGCCGAACCAAACCCAAAGTTTAACTTCAACTTAGAACCGCCAGTTAGCCCGGAGCCCGAGGAATATCGTGCAAGCGACAAGCGGTCCGTTTCCAAGACCATGTGCGTCAATCCACAGCATCACGGCGGCGAGTTGCACGTCACCCCACCACATATCCCCACAGAACACACACCCACGGAAGCCCGGGCACCGGCGTTATATGAAAATACCCACCTTTACCCCCAGCCCGACTCTACCACCATCCGGGAATCAACATTCGGGTCGATATGGACCAAGGCGCTACCAGATCCCCCATCCAGCACCTCGACATGCCATGCATTGCTCCCGCGAGCCCACGCAGAAGATATCGATTAGTGCGAACAGTTAGAGTGGATTCCAAAGTTTCATATTCCAGAACTTACTTTTGTGTCCCGTTGGTGAGGGGGTTTTCTCGGAGTACGGTATTGTGCTTGTACTTGTACTAGTTTTGGGAGACTGGATGTGTGAGCCATTTTCTCTTTTTTCTTTCTTTCGAGAATGAAGCTTGGAGTGATAGTTTGTGATCCACTCGATATTTTTTGATATGGTTATACTATATGATTTATTTCTTTCTTTTCCTTCGGTTCTCGTCCAACTTCATGCACTGATGCGTCGTACGGTGTTTTAATGCGTGAGTACTAGGCTTGAGATATTAATATGTATAAGGTGCAAGTGAGATTTCCATGGCACACAAACGATACACGTACCAACCTATCGTAAATAAAATCGAAAGGGTACAGTAGTAGAGCTATATGCCGACCAGCCTGTCTCCCATCCACCCATTCCAAATCCCAAATCACTCAGCACCAATCCCCTGTCATAAAAATGAGATCAACCCTCTTTCATCATTCCTTCTCCCCTCCATGAAACAAAGCCGAGCACTCGAATACACAACTTTCTACCAGCGCTCCAACAAACTGGGCGGCACACAGGCCCCGATGTGTTTGTTCCACCGGAAAATGCAGGAGACTGAGAAACTTGCTGTGTAGGAAGAGATTGTTTTGGTATCCGTTAAAACCAAAGCCACTGATTAAAATGTAAGGGTGACTGAGTTAGCGGGGGAATCGTGCACCAGTGCGACGCCGGGGTGGTCTAGATACCCTAGGATTCCCGGAGTGTTGGTAGATGGGGGAGAGAATCTGGGGGAGGGAATGATGCCGTCTCGGAGCGCGAGACCGGGGGAGCCGGCACCAGTGGTTTTGTGTTGATCGGACAGCTATTTTAAGAATTCGAGTCGCCTTTTTCTATCGAGAACGGGTGAGGAAAGATAGAATATATATCTCTCCGAGGGTCTCTTTTGGAAGCGTTTTAGATTTCTAGATATTGGGACTACTGTAGTACAAATTGCACAAAGTGGCAGTTTCCATGTTTTGATGAAGCAAATACAATACTACGGGCTAGCGTCCTCACTACCTACGGCTTGTGCGCTCTCACAGTATGAGGTTATACGGACAACGAAAGAATCGATAACGATTCCACCCGATCCCGCCACTTCCTCCCCTATCAGCTGCTCCCGTTGGATGGAGTTTTTCGAATACCACCTCGGAATCAGGAGAATAGGCCTCTTTAGTTCCCAGCCAATATTAGCCGACGTTTACTCGGCAATTCGAGGTCATAATATTATCCCAGGGGGTTTATTGGCACACAAAGAACTGGAGAAATCCGATTCTTGGATCCACCCCCGGGTTTCGGGAGGGATGAATTCCTATCGGAATGGGCTCTCCGCCAGTTCCCGATTAGGCTTAATTAAATACTTTGTTGGTTTAGGTTGAATGCAGGGTGCAGATCGGCGCAGGTAAGAGATGACTTAATCTGTTCCCCGGTCATCTGGAATTTCCAGGTTCGAAGAGGCCGCAGAGATTCCAAAATCCGGGTATCATACTCATGCAGTTTCTGCCCACTCATGCGATGTCGGGCCCCTGCATGGCTCTTCCCCAAGTATGCGATCATAAAAGGGACCCCAACATATGACATCCTCTCATGCTAAAATCATGCAATAATGGACTAGATTGATCTCGAAATGACGCCCTTTCTTCTATCCTCTCATCTCATTCACAACGGACGGGACATTACAATGTGCCTGTGGTATCTACCGTACTGCGCAAGCTCTCTCCCGTCCCCACCCCCATTCCTGTTGGTCCCCATACAATACAGCGTCCCCGATAGCGTTGCATCGACGTCAACGATCACACATGCGTAGAGCCACTACCAACCAAGCAGCCAAGGTGCAGAAAACGGTTGTTTCAGCCTTAAACTATATGAACTTTGGCCGTGCGATGGGCACCTTGATATGGTTCCCGCCTACCCATGACGTGTATGATAGACCTTGCATCCTTCTAGAAAAACTATCCCACGTTGTGATATGGTACCCCTTCTGCCCACTCTTCCGCCTCCTTATCCCCGCCTACCACACCTTTATCCGAAACGACCACGGACACCATAAATTTAGCACAGCCTTATGATGTCAAACCACAAGGTCGGGGATGTTTCGAGATATGCAGGTACAGTGGGTTGCCGTGCGCATCCGTTGAGCTGTATGATAGCGCGATGGAGTTGATGAGGTGTGGTGTTTTGGTCCGTTTCAGCCTTGGTCGGATTTTTCTTTACCCCCGGTATGAAACGATGAGATGGACAAATGAGCTGATGTGCTAGCTTTCGTTCGGCGAACGAATACCTCAAAAGTTGGATTGTGTGTCTCTGATTTGTATACGTGGAGGTGAGATATGACATTTGGCTGTACCTGGGCGAAGCACCAAGCGCTTTGCCAGCGAATAATGTGTTTTGCGGGAAAATGCATTTCCGCCAATCCGACGACAACCACTAGCCACACACTGTGACACACGAGTGCCCATCCGTGACCAACATACCAGTATCATAATAATATTATGATGCCATCAATTATGCACCGCCACATCAATCGAACAACAAGGTTTCTCAAGCGCTCACCCATTTTCCTCCCGCTAAGCTCCCTCGCTTCGCTTCGCCCGGCCCCAGACACCCCCTCCCTCCCCACACAACCTTCAGAGAAATAAACCGAAAACTCAAAAAATGGACACGGCCAGAACAACAGCGACCGCGACGGCCACAACAACACCGCTATTCACAACGCCCGCAACGTCCACAGCCTCCCGCCTCAAGCGTCGCTCTACAGTCCATACCGCTATCGCTGCCAACAACGTCCACGTTTCGCCGTACCCGACGTCCCCGCGCTCCTCCGAGCCCCCGTGTAAGCCCACGTCTTCCCTGGCACGTAAACGACGAAGCTCGATTATGTCCAGAGGGAGTATGTCGCCCGGGGGAAGTAGCGGGAGTGGATGGATTGAGGTGGGGGGTTGCGAAAATAGGGGGGGTGGAGGTGATGTGGATATGGCACGGGAGGGGGTTGAGGAGGGGTTTTCGAAGATTTCCCAGGCTATGGTTCGTTTTCTTCCACCCTCTACTGGGGGGTTATGGACTCGGGGAGAGGGGGCGGTAGTCGAAAGCGGGACTTTGTTGTTGATGAGCTGAGCTGGTTTGTTTGTTTGTTTGTTGGTTGGTTGGTAGACTGACGGTGACGAACGAACTTGTCAACAGAATCTCCTCTCACTCCAACCCACCCCAACCCCAACTCCCACAACACCTTCAAATTTTGACGCACCGGTGCATTGGCCCTCGCCCGAGGAATTGCTTAAAGAGTCCTTACGCCAATCGTTGTCCGCCCTTCACGCTCTCTCGCAGATAAAATATCTCGTTGAAAAGTCCCCCTCATCAATCGATGAGCAGAACGGAGAAGCTGGAGGTGGCGGGGTCAGCGAGGTAATGGGGGTTTATGATAGAGCAATGCATGAAATGCGTGCAGCTGCTGAGATACTTGTTCGTTTAGATTGAGATATCGCTTTCTCCCAGAGTATCTGACTGATCCGATTACAGGCATGGGCGGAACGGCATCTTTCGGAAGAAAAGGAGATTGTAAGGGAGCGGCTACTGAAAGGGTAATTTTCGCAGTTTTTTTGTCTATGATTGAGGAGTATAGGAGAGGTGGGGTAATGGACAGATGTGATTCATAAGGTATGTATTGGCATCAGTGATCCTTCAACTTCTGTAAAAAGGAAGAGACTTATTTTTTAGCATGTACTTTTATGATGTAGTTTTTTGATCGGCATACGACATTTAGGGCAGCAGGGTGTTCGGAGTTTATCATGATAACGACTTATGATTGACGGGCGATATGGCAATACTTGTTTGGTTCTTTTGTTTTCGCTCCCATTTTTCTTCACCTGATCTGTGAGATAGCTCTTTTTAGTTTAGCATCCTCTGTCGGGGGTATATATTTGAGAAGGACGTGACATTAGCGAATGATATCATATCAGAAGATACTGGGGATACTTATCAGAGTATCGTAATATTTACCCTCGAACCCCTCCCGTAGTCATCTTGCCGGCAGGATCGGCCCCGGGACTCGAAAACTCCACTTCACCCCCAACCCTGACTTACCGTGTTTGTACAGTACCGTACGAGCACAAAGCAAGGAATCCACACTTCCAGGCAATCGGTTCAGCCCGACCGGCAAGTCGAGGTACAATACCAGGCTGGAAAGCAGAGGCAACACGACAAAGCCGGGTTCCCGACAGAACCGACACGGCTAGTTATCGATAGCAGATCATCATCCCGCAAGCTGCCACGTGCACCGAAGTCCATTATGTGACGGGAAAGGTAAACCGCCAGACCCCTCAGCGAGGCGACACCCTCAGCGAGGCGCGGCGTGTCTTGGCATGAATGGTGCATGTGATTCTACCTGTTATGAACAAGGGCCTTTATTTTGTTATTTTTCTCTCTTCTCTTCTCTCCACATAACAACCAACAACACAACCACCTCAGGAGTGCTTATCTACTCCTGAGGTTCAAACTACAAATCAAGCGGCAGATTCAAAGACACATCTCTCAGAGCAGGAGCTCTATCAGCCCCTGCTCCCTCCTCCAAATTTTCTGCTCCTTTTGTCTCAAAGCCACCGATGCTTTCCACTTCCGGACTTCCAAGAAAATCCTCACTTTTGGCTTCCACATCAAAGGCCAAATCTTGAAGGTGTTTGTGAAATTTCTCAACCTTCTGCTCGGCCTCAGATATCTGATGTGTAAGATGGCTTTCCTCTACTCGCAGAGTAGCACTGGTCCTGTAGTCCTCAGGTAACTTTCCTTCTTCTTCTAACTTCTCTGTCTCCTTCTTTTTCTCAATATATTCAGCTAACTTCTTACTGCTTACAGCAACCAAACTTGTCACACAATTGTACTTCCCCTCAGCAGCCTTACGCTCCTCCGTTGATTGAGATTCAAAAAAGTAGGCAATATCATCTCGATCTATCGAAGCCTTTCCCGAGGAAGGTATTCTTGTTCGATTTACTCAGCGCTTATGATGAATATCAGCTAACTGTTATTTCAGATTGTAAATTTACCGCTCCTTTTCTTCAATTTTAGTAAGTCCCCGGTTTGCTGTAAGGGCTAGGGTACTAACTATTTTCTTCAGTTGTTAGTCAGAGATAATCTGATAGACTTCAGAATTGTCTAGGCCAACCAAGATTCAGTTCTGTAGACCGAGATTGTCTAGGAAGGCTCAAATTTACTCGTTTCATTTATGACTACTAAGAGCGAAATAAATTTGGTAAAGTAAGATAGAATTGTAAAAACAATATTATATTGTTAAGGTCTCTTCTCCATTGCTTGATGATGTCTAACGCTTGGAAGGTACTTCGATATTTATATTCCACATCTGAGTATTCACAGACTACATCTATTGATTATAAAACTATGTACCTCTCTGATTATAACTTGTAACATTGTGTATTCTTAAAAGGTGCAAACACCTGGAGACCCTGAAAATTACCACATCCTCTTTGGCTATTACGATATAACTAGCTAGGAACTAAGCTGTTCCCAATAGTAGTTTTCTGATCATTAGAGTCTTTAGACTTATGGCCTAGTTCTCAAGTAGAACTGAGTTGGCCCCAATTGTCTCCACCATTGATGAAATGATTTGTTTCATCTGTGGGTTGTATCTGTGAAGGTAGTCGTAATCACAACCTTTTTAGGTCGCCTGACTTCAATCTTCATAACTTCTTAGCCAACCGATAGATATCTTCTGCAGGACTTCCTGCTAATTCGCAGAAAGCTATTCCATCAGATTGACAAATATTCCCTTAGTCGGCAACTCTTAGTGACTCTGAGTAACAGGGTTTTAATCGCTGTTAGAGTATTGAGAGTCATCCCTGCAGCTACAATGTGTTCCGAAACCTGGTTGTAATACTCCGTGAAGTCCATTGGGTTGTGTGATAGTGTCGCTTGGAGTTCTAGACTCTTGTGGCTTTTGTAGGGTAGATGCAAATGTATTAGTCTCTTGTAGAGATCCTTTACCATTCGATACCATCTCTTCACACAAAAATGTCCCGGTACCTATGGCCTATATCCAAGATGTTGCTTCTTTGAAGCCTAATAACACTCTAAGTAGTTGATGGATTTACTCCGTTCCACTTCTCAGACCTAGCCGAAGGTCCCCTCTCATGGACTCTGTGAACAAGATTCCGTTGGATAGACAGTGGCAACATATATGGTATTATTCTGACACATTCGATTCTGTGGCATTATAGTCACAGGATGCAACGGAGATGGATGTATATGATGATATGCGGGCTCTGTAAGGGGGCCGGAGGGGGGTGTTAGAGACCAGGGATTCCAATTCCAGGTCAGGTTGCCCTAGTTAGGGTGATTTCTAAGTATGAGATTCCTGTATTCCTGACATTGGTCCCCACTTCTGTGGATTGTTTGTCGGCAGTGTTGCAAGTACAATTAGTTCCTGTTTTTCGATTTCTACTCTGTTCTGCGGTACGTGTAGGTCATCGATTTGTTAGACTAAGAGAGCACTCAAGGGCTCAGGCAATGGTGAAGTGGGATAAGAGTCTAGTTGGTTGGAACTTGTAAAAGCTGAATGAACTGTTGGTGATTTGGAAAGCAAGGCTTGAATTTTTGCAAGTACAATATCTCTGTTGATAGGAACAAGACCTGTGTTGCAGAATCCACTTTGAATGTTACTCAATGTGAAGGAAGCTCTGGGGGCAACCATGAGAATTTCTTAAAAATTTTCTTTTGACACTCAGTATTCATGTCTTTCAAAGCGACATATTAGTTTCTTTTGATACTGGTGTTTATAAGGACTAAAAATGCAAACATCTAATGGCTGCAATCGATGAGTTGTATGGGGAGGTAGACAATTGAGAATGATCTTTTGTGAAATAGAGAAGTCAAGAAATAGCATATTGACATGGCTGCTATGTCCATCAAACAGTAGAAGTCAATACTCATCTCTTGCTTTCTGTGCTGTGATACTGTCTTTTCCAAAGTTTCATTTCAAATGCTCCATTACTATTTTCTCATCGGTCCAGCAGTTATGTGAGCCCTCAAAAAGTATATCTTCTAATATACCTCTAACTTTCTTGACCCACTCCACTACAAATTCTTCTGCTTTAAGTAAAATTGTAGGCTTGAGCGTAGATCTATCAGCACAAATACTTTCAATAATAGTCACAAATTCACATTTACCATCCATATTGCTATTAGTACTTCTGTATTTATTTTAGTAAATCTAATATAAAGTAATAAAAACCTACTTTGTACATGATACTTCAATTTCCTATTCTCACGAGGATTTCTAACAACCTCTAATACTCTTTCTGACTAACCCAAGCCTAATAAAAATCCAACGTTGTCAAGATTGTAGGTATTTTGAGGCATGATTTTGTACTCTTGTACAATTGATTCTAACTATATAAATATAATTAATACATGTTCAAGAAGAACTAATTTAGAAAAGAAATAAAATATATAATAAAATAAAATAATAAAATAATGATCAATTAAGAAATAAATAGGGAAAAAAGAATATCTTATCAAAGAAATGATGCACTAATTGCTGATCATTTCCACGAATATTGCAAGTTAAATCCAATTGCTTACTGAAGCAGGACTTCACTTCTGGATGTCTTTTATTTTAAAACCTTCCTCCCATCACTTTCTGAGTGTTTCATGGGGATTTCTCTTTCGTACACCTGAGGTTGCAATTTCATACAACTGCTATACAGTCAGTAGAAATCCTAGACAGCAGCGGAAGTAGCACTAGTCTATCACTGTTTACTCTTCTTTGGGCAAGAGCTTTTGCCTTCTTTGGCCCTCTTCCTCACGATTTCTTCTTCCCTTTCGGCAATGCATAATGGTACTAGGAGGTGCTCCTACCATTCCTGCAGCAACAGTAAGGCTTGGAGCAGTTCCAACTGCAGCCATATCAATGGCCATTTGTTCTCAAACACTGACAGGGTTTGTGGAGTCTTTTGTTCCCATTTTCAGAATGTATGGTATGAAAGTGGTTGACCAAGGTTATTGATTCACTCACTTGTGCTTAAGATGACATGATGAAATTCATATTACTAATTATTTTGACTTGACTAACTATTCTTGATTGCCAAGGTATGCCGCGCCTCGCTGAGGGTGCCGCATCGCTGAGGCGTCTGGCGGTTTAGTTATTCGGGACAGCGTGATTTTGTCCTCTGATTCTCGTGCTGCTGGTTATCACAGCCCAATACAGCACTAGTACCACGCCACCGGCTAGCCAGTACTTGTACCAGTATAATAGCGTACTACCGTAGCAAAGCCCACCAACTCGCCACCGTTTCAATAGGAAACCATGAACACACGATAAATTAGTCTACGCCCAAAAGAATCCCCCGGGGCGGGATAGGTCCTTGTGTACCGTAAGGCCAGTCCACGAGGAGGATTTAGAGGAGGCGTTCCTCCTTTCAAGGTGGCAGGCACCTAAAGTCTACGACCGTATTGTCCCCCGGATCGCCACGCTATTGACGTGAGGCTCCGCGCGGGTTACGAGGCGCTACCAAGAGATTTTCCCGGGAACATGTATGATAGCGGTAAAAGAGGGGCTCACAGAAGGGAATATGCGGGACATGCACTCCTCGACCCGTACCGGTGGAACATAAAAGAACTTAAAGATGCCAAGAATTAGTTGCTCGCGGACGCGCTGCTCTCCTCTCGGTACCATTACTCGTACCGGTATCGCACTTTTGAATTGGGCAAAAAGCACTGGTTCGTCTGGGTAAAAAATTTCCTTGGAGCTCACATCCTCGGGATCTTGGAGGAGCTTGGCGGATGGGTCTGCTTAGAAGGAGAGATGTCGTGACGTCACAAATGGCTTTATGAGCTGGCGTGGGAAGTTTGGATGAGTTATGGTGCTCGTACAGCACACCAACGAGAATCAGTTCGTGGGTCACACACACCTGACCCAACTCCTGTGGAGAAAAAAGGACCATGCGACCCGCGACCAACCCCGACGAGGCGAGCAAGCGCGCTGATGGGAATGCGGCCCCTGGTTAAGCCAACCGTCTATTCTATGATATCCCCGGATCTCGATGTTTATCCAGCTTAGTAATAGTAGTACAAACAATTCGCCAAGAAGGCACCAATCGCTTAGTTAAAAATGCCGATCAATGGTTCTCGCCAAGGAAGCTACGAGCACCGTAACCGACAAACGTCCCCAAAATTCCAATGCTCCCGCAAAAGTTTGGCATATTTTCAAGCGCCAATATCTTGATTGAAACGTGAGAGATATTCCCATCTCCCCCCTCCCCCAACATGCCCACTCCACAGTCCGTAATTCTCACCGGAACGGTGGTTAAAATTGCTCTGGGAGTTGAAATCGAAAACAATATTTTCTCGGCAGGGTAATTCTGCTGCTGACGTTCTTGGCCCCCCCCCCTTCTATGGTAGGACACTTACTGTACAGTACTCGTACTCGAGTAGAGAAAGTCATTTGTTGACATGTTCTTGGCATTATTCCAAAAATGTTATCAGGTACTGATCCCCGATGGGAAAGTGACTATTCCATTTCTGGCATGTCTAGTTCATTTGCTCGATTTCGATATGGCCTTGGCAGATTTGTACGTGTTCAAAATTGGTCCTCCCCCGTACGAATTAGGAACCCTTTCTGCTCAGCCAAAACGCGATATTGCATGAAATCAACAAGACCTTCCACAAGTACAGTACGACTAATTCTCTATTGATTCTGGTCGGTATCGTGACCTTTTTATTCTTGCTGTTGAAACTTTCTTATTGAGGCGGTTCCTAACACTACCGGTAGCAAGCATCCCCACCAAGCAGTTTAAAAAGTATCCAAACACCATAGCGCCAAGAGACAGCAAAAGATGCAAGCATGCGCGCGATACTTTTTCAAACCCGCCAACACTCGCCAATTCACAAAGCGCCCTCGCGCCATTACCAATTATACTCGCCAGACACCAGATTTTCGAGAGTAACTCTCACTCTCACGAAAATTCCGTTTACCATGGCGGGGGATATTCTTGGCAAGGACGCGCGAGTTATCCATACTCGGCATGAATTAATAATCGTGCCAAGGCGTTTGGAACTGGCAAGCTGTGCGGTGATTAATATTCCTTGGCGGCATGGCTGTGCGAATCGCTTCTGATTCCAGGTTCCTTCTTACCGACACCCGCGGCGAAGCTGGGAGAACACGGGCTTATCTTTTGATAGATGGGAAGGATTGCGTGGCGTCGTTCCCGAGAGATGCCCCCCGTGTTCCCTGTTGCGGCTTCGCTGCTGAGCTCAAGCGCTATATCCAGCCTCACGACGCCACGAAATACTAGACTAATCGCTTTCCTATGATACAGTGCGGTACAGTACTGTACAGAATACTCGTACATCCTATCTCACCGGTGATGGGATAGCATACCGGTACTCGGAATTTACTCCCGAGATGGTAATGTCATGGCGGTCATGACATTTGCTTGTACGACAAAGCCTTATTAAGACCTGTCGACTAATCGATCCCGCGATTCCAAAAGATTACACATCCTTCTCATCTTTCAAATACCATCCATCTCCTCTCGATCCCAATCCGGCAGCAGGTTGAGAAAAGCCGACCGGGTGAGGCCTGGAATAGGTCGGTAGCTGTCATATCTACGAAGAAACTGGTTGAACAGAGGAGAAGGGGTTAAAAGATCCAACGCTCATCGAAGAGCCGAAGATCAATATCAAAGAGCCCCTAGGAGGGGATAAAAATTAAAAGGATAAACCGGTAGGAAAAAAGAAATTCGGGGTGAGATAACTAAGCCGTGACTGATCACCTGCAGTCCATTATACCCCCCCCCCCGTGAGGTTTCGGGGAAATGGTGTTGTAGACTCTGAGGTATTATATGTACTATAACTGTCATTTTAGGAGGGAATTATCTTCCCGGCCGGGGCCATGCCTTATGGTCTGTACGAGTAGAGTACTGTACAGTACAGTACAGTACATTACACTCGAGGACAGTATCAGCGCCCGACTACTCAAAGAAGTCAAGTAGCGCTGGAGAACTCCTCCTCATCTCACGTAAACCTTTATATATAACTCAACGTATTAGACCGGGAAGTGAACCGGTTAAAAGGCACGAAAGAAAAAATATAGAAAAAAAATCTCGACATATATATTATTAAAGTCCGGCTCCAGGAAGGGGGAAACCGGGATAGTAGTGTACAGTATCATAGGAGATATTCCTAAGAGTGCAGTTACTGTATATTAGATTTGCTCCACTTTGAGCCAAATTCCGAGGGGACCCATTTTCCCGGGAATTCTGGAGTGGGGGAGGGGGTTTGAGCAAAATTCACATCTATCCAGTGATTCACTTGTATGAGTCGCCCTTCCCGCCAAATACCCGTATCAACACATGGCTCATGCGAGTCAGTTTCCGTGAGCATTCCGTTCGAGTATTATTAGAAGAACCAGGTAGGATAATTAAACCTCACGCTAGGGCGTTAGAGCTGCCTCTCCCGGTATCATGGGGGGGTCTGTTGGTGTGTATTTGTCTTCTTACTTGTGTGCAGAAGAGGGCTGAGGACCGGTTCTTATCGCGGTGATTTACCCATTATCCATCCGGAGAGGGGAATTACGGTACTCTGGAGTCTTGGCGTAAAGTCCGACCATCTCAGCTTCCTGCGGAACCAGATAACCACCAGCGAGGCGGTGCTCGCGATGGCACGATAATTGCCAAAAGGACCGGTGTCGCGCAGCACACACGATTGATCCGTGTAGAGTACTATATGCAGAACCTCAGCGCGCTACCAGTACCGTACGAGTATACGAGCAGAAAAGCAAGTCATTTGACAAGTATTCGGTATCGAGTACCCGGATATTCGAGTCCGGATTTGGTAACTTGTGGGCATTCAGATGTGCACAGGGTAGTCTAGCTTTGCCAAACAAATTCCTGTAGGAGTGTCGCGACGTTGTCAGTAACTTAGTCTACTGGCAGAGGATTGCGTCGACGCTTCGTTTCCACGGCTGAGCCGCAAAGCTCGAGTGCTGAGCTGCGCCTCCTCGTTTGCGTCCTGATCGATTGATTACCCTACCCGATTTGGTCAGTCGATCGGTTCCAGAAACTCGGGAAAGAACTCAAGATATTGATAGAAAAAGAGAGGGTAATTTTTCTTCTTTCAATCTCATGAATTTTCTTTTCTTATTGAGGAAGGGGTTACCGATCTTTGGCATTTCATTTGCTCGTTCCCTTGTGCACAGCCCTGTTGATTGCGCGAGTGGGAGTTCTTCACCATCCACATGGTGGACTAGAGCGCTGCCCTCGAGATTTCTTCTTCTTCCCGTGAGTCTGGTTTGTTTTAATTCTATCTGGTTAGGCATATGGGGGACACGATAACCCCAATTCCATAAGAGGAAAAGCCTGATATCATGCACGGGTATTAAGTCTTCTCGCATGCAATTATTCTTTGCCGGGATGCGAGTAATAATTCTTGAGTCTGGAAGCAGGAAAGCCGGTTTAGAAGCTCCACGGGATCGAGACCAGTCATAAGCAAAATAGAAGAGAAGGGGAGTGAGTACATTGGAGCCCGCCACGGACCCCGAACAAAGTCTCGAGCACACACACATACCGTATAGAAAACCCTCCTGGGGGGGGGGACACCTTTTTTATATGTCAAACCCCAGTAAGCCCATAATGACTCAATCGCGGACCGGCCTCATCCAGAGCGACCAGGCTCGAGCGATACCTGCAGTAAACAAGTTCTTTGTGAATAGGTTGCCCACTCCGTGCCGCCTTAAACACTCGGCGATGGAAAGCCCCCCCCCCCGTATGATACAATTACTATACAATTGGATTAGTGCATCGATTCTCTTATCCGCCGTGATCCTTAGAAGTCCTGAGTAAAATGATTAAAAAGAAATTTACACGTCACTGGGGCCTAAGTTGATCCGTTGAACTATAGGGAGACTTTTTCTTTTTTCCCTTTGAAACCCCTCATGAACCGACAGGCGAATAGGGCATAAGGATTACCTTGTCCTACGCTCTGCCGTTCTGCGCCTGCTGTATGGGAGATGTTGTACGAGTACTGTACAGTACAGTACTCGTAGAGGACACCTTATATCCCATCCTACTGTTAGCGCTGGATCCAATGCTATGTTTTACCTCCGCAACGTTGCCTTCCAATTCTCAAGGGCAAATCAAATTTCACGACATCTTCCCCACTCTAAGACCACCTCTTTTTGCTTACTCGCCCCTACGCTCGCATCCGTTGCCCCACCTAGCCCAAACAATTCCAGACGTGCCCTTGTCAGACAGACTTCTGGTTGGAATAACGGCAAACGGGACCCATTTGAGCTATTTTTTTTTTCCTTCCCTCCTTCCCTTTCGTTTACCGGGAGGCTGTTAAAGCGATAGGTGGTTTGGGGGAGCTGAATCGTGAAAGACGGCTCGGGCCTGAAAAAATTATGCTTCTTGTTTCCCTGTTTGCGCAGGGATGCGGCCAAGGCTGAGGGAGAGTTGTTGGTCGCAGGTCGCAGGTTTGGGGATTGGAGCCCGGTGAGCGTCTGGGGCACGCTGGAGCAGGTGCGATAGGGGTCATCGGCCCTGTTGCGGATAAGAGAGCAAATTTGTATGATTAATATTATGATATTGCCGTTCTGGATACCTGTTTGTCGGAAAGATGACAATTGTTCGAGTACAGTACCTTCTTAGAAGCTGTGATGTGTGTTCCGGTGCCATCGAGTTCTGCTACGGGTTCCTATATTATCGTTGTAATTGACTATGATAGCTGATCTCGTTCTAACGATACAGCTAAGTAAGTGCGAATTACACCTCAGCTGTGGTACTGTACAGTACTCTGATCCCCCTCGGTTCCAAACCCTTCCAACAAGCAATCATCCCAAAACAGCCCAACCTGCTTAAAACCACCCATCAAAACGGAAAAACGGCACTTTTTTTTTTTCTTTCGCAATTCCAAATCCCAAATCTGCCTGAGTGATAGGCATGACATCTTACACACCTCTCTTCCTCGCCATCTTCTTTCGTACTTATAACGCCCCCATTCACAATCTTCCCTGATAAACTGCCTTATCAGAGCGTGCATAATATAATAGCACATGTGAGGGGGTACGGCACAGCAAAAAAAGCACAACCCTAACTAAATTATCACACTATCACACTCATGTCACTCGCTGAATCCTAAGGCCCCTAGAGGCCTGACTTTTTCCAAGACTTATACTATCAATTGGCGCCGAAGGGGGGTTGGGCGTAGTGGCCGGATATTGGAAATAAAGACTGGTGATGATTCGGGAAAGTGCTTGAACCATCTGACTGATTGATTGATTGACGAACGAACGAACGAGGTTGAGAGCCCAAGTAAAAGTGAAGTCTGTATTTGTGAAGTTTTCCACATCATGATATAACATCCCGGTATGATGGCAGCCTAGTGCCTGCATAATCGTACTGGAAACTTCCGAAAGAGATTATAGAACAAAAAGCAAAAAAGAGGGATGTGTTCTGTGCATGCCTTCGGAGGAGTGGAACGCATTTTTCTTTTCCACCCCGTATTCCAGAGCTAGCAGTTCTGACAACACCCCGAGGATTTACTCCAGAAGATTTGCCCCCCCCCAGGTTCAAGTGCCTGCATGTGGGGGGAAGTGGGATTCGGCTTCTTCAAACAGTTGCCCTAGGCATCCACCTCGCTTCCAGATGCGGGGGGGGGGGTTCCTCGCATTGCTGATCACTCTGACAATCCCTCGCCTTCTCACGGTGAGGTTTGAGTAACTCACGGTACCGAGCTTTTTACGAGCACAGGAAAGAGAGAAATGGCATTTTCCGATACCAGCAGTTGCCATGCGCTGGGATTGACTAGGTCTGCAGAGGATATCGACAATGACTGCAGGACTAGGGGTTCTGCTCGTACGAAGGGATTTTCGGGATGGACATCCGGATCGGCCCTGCGAAACATTCCTTCGTATTCTATCGATAGTCGCACCCAAGCTCGCACAGCAGCTAAAGTGAAAAAACCTCTCGCAGCGACGGGGCAGTGAAGCGAGCGTGAGAGCAAGCGAGCACTGTTCACGAAATCGAGGATTCCGCACAAGGGTGTCTCCAAGGCTATTTGTCGAGGGCGAGCAAGTAAATTAATCAATGGAGTGAGAGAGAATAGAAAAGAGTGCGTTGGAGAAGAAGCGGAATCGATAGACAAAAACTAGAACAGTCAGGCGCGTATTGCGGTTGACTGGCATGTGTGTGTGAAGGGGGTTACCGGTAGGTCGGGCTCATGCTAGAGGTTGAGGAGGTTGGAAGGTGAATGTGATACGCTCTCATCCCGCATAACCTCGTCCAACCTACAAGTACCAGCAGTTCTTTAGCGGGAATCGTAGCATCTCCCCTCCCAACGGCAGGGCGAGTATTACTTGTACCATGATGGGTTTACACGATAGTTTGACAAGTTACCGGGATTCCGAACACCGTACCCTAGTACCATTCTCGTTACCAGTAGTAAGATCCAACACAGTCAGCATGCACAGGTTTCACCCTGCGGGGGAAAACACTAATCACTCTTGGGAGTTTTTGTCCCCAAGTAGAGTACGGAGATTAGAGGTCTGCCGGAGATGGTGGATTTGGCGAGATTACTGTACTCAGGAAACAAGTAGGATATGCACCGCGTTAAACGGGTTAGGAACAGGCTACGGTACTACTCGTATAGGAAGCTGTTGCTATTATATGATACCGGTACCTATTAAAGCCTCTCGAAGCGTTCCGGAGGCAGTAACAATGTGGTGCCTACCGTACCCGAGCGCTTCTCTCTCTCACACATTGTCCGTCAAAGCCTGAGGTCGGAAATGGGGGCGGGAAGGCGTTAACTTTGTTATTATTTCCACCGGTAAGTTGGATCAAATACTCGTACAGCCGATACGGCACCCTCCGATCATCATATACTCGTAGTATTTGCCTTGCGCGACCTACTCGGCAGGCTTGATGAAGCAGGGCGGGAAGGCATCGGAAAATGGAAGGTTCGTATTCATGAAGGTTTCGGACTGACTATGTCTTGTTGTATTCTTGGGATAGCGGTCGCTGAAAAGGGAGCTAGCATCCGAATGAACTTTCGAGGAAACCTCATCAGCAGGGCAACCTATCGGACAAGCTACTTCAGAATATTCATGTGGGTAAAGCTCAATGTCCCCACACAATCGATCCGTTGGACAATTGACTGCCCCCGACCACGAGTACCTATGTATTCTGCCCGTAGAATAGGAACAGAATGGAAAGTTCATCCCCGTCTGGTATTATCCCCCAAGACATTCTATTTCAGCCTTGTTCCCTTCCCCCGTTACCTGATTGCGTCTCTTGTACATGTACTTGTACTCGAGTACTAGTACATAAGGGAATTGATCAGGACAAAAATAGCCCTACAGCCATTCGACCACATCCCACTCGACCAGTAATCCCTCAGCCCTGGTTTGCCGAATTGTAGAAGGATGGTCAGATGGAATAAAGTTATGAGTAAGTTGTTATTATGGGTTGGGGATGGAGGGGGGCACTGCAACGCCATTTTCCGGCTGTATCATATAATAATAATACCCCACAACATCACAAGGAAAACCTCAAGGCAACAATCGAAAACAGTTGTTGCCTGAAGCTCAGGAATGAGCCAACAACCCCGCCCCGCCCCCCCCTCTTACCCCATCCCATTTTCACTTGTCATCGCCTGAAAGTGCCGAGCGGTAGCACCGCATGAAAAATAGCTGCTCGAGGGATGTGCGCATCGCAACCTAAATTGTAAGAGCAATGCCAGGGAGGGGGACAAATCAAGGCGCCAGATCCCCCCCCCGCGCAACCCTCAGGGGGAAAGCGCGCAGCGGGCGAATTTTCCCCCGACAATATCCCTAATTCTCTAGAAAATTATATAGAGCTTCGTCTGCTCCCAACTCCATCGGAATTGCATTGTGCCCGTCAAAGCTCGAAGAATTTGACAACAGATTAGGCCTCCCTCCAACGTCCTCTCTTTTTCTATTTCTGTCCCTCACGCAACAAGGCTTTTACCCCCCTCCCCCCCCCCAGCGGCGCAGGGGGGGGGGGTAAGTGGATTCCACATGTTGATTCTGTGCAGGTTAATAGGTGGTAAATATCGCTGCTTGGAGGCATGAAGGAATACGGTACTCTTCTCTTTCTTCTGCTCTTCTCTCTTCTCTTTTCTCTTGGCGCCGGGGAAGTCGTACCATTGGTGTCTTGGGGCGGATGAAGAATGTTGGCTCTTGTTTGCGGATGGGGGGGTATTTTCTTTTCAGCTTTGGTATGTCATTGGTTCCCCACACATTTATCTTGACCTCTTTTTCCATTCCTCCCCCCACCGTTGTGTTGTACACGCTTGCATCCATGTTGCTTTGTTTGAGGCTTGAGGGGTTCTCCCTCACGGTATCTTGCCCACTCACTCGTTGGTCATTGTGTACTGCCACATTCTCCCATCTACGCAAACGCACACTCGCACTCGCGCACCCACCCCCAATGCCCATTCCCTTTTCGTCTTTTGACTCCGAGCCTTCTCAGCTACTTGCCATCCTCGCCGTAACGCAATTATGCTAACTCATGTATCCAGTAAATAGATAACATGTACAAGATATAATACAATTACTTTTTTACACAGAACACCGTCTAGCAAACCCCCGTATGTTACATAAAACGAATGAATTTTGAGAGAAAAGATCAATTAAATCGGAGCGCAAGCAAGCAAGCAAGTCAATCGAGAGGAAAAAATAACAAGAAACAGAGGGGTCACAAGAGAACTTAACAGAACAGAACAGCAGAACAGCAGAACAGAACAGAACAGAACATGACAGTCAAAAAACAGGGGTGAGAAAAGCGCAATCAGAAAAGATCAAAAAAGAAGACTGGCAAAAAAATTCAAGCAAGAAATCAAGAAAAACAAGATACGAAAAAAAAAAAACAGAGGACGCAGAAATGACAAGACAAGAAGCCAAAGACAACCGCAATATTAAGTCAAAAGGCGGAAGGGAAAAAAAAAAGACATTTTGGAAACTTTCCCTTCACTCCACGCCCCCTCCTACTCTTCCCCAGACCAATATGGAAGGTTTTCGAAAAATTCCGCGACCACTGGCGGACTCCCAGGTCCCTCCACTTGCATCATCCGTTGCTGGCCCATGTGGGGAAAGGACTCTTGTTGCTGCTGACTATGGAAAAACTGGTCATTTCCGATAGGTATCGTCGGAGAACCTGCACCGGCATTCGAGAAACTAGGCCCGGGACTCCTCCCCGCTGACCTGCGTCCACTCTTCTTGCCGATGACGTCCCCGTGGACACCACGCAAGTGCTGGACGAGGTTGTCCTTTCGTTTGAATCCGCCGAGTTCGCCTACTCTTGTGCAGCCCGGGTGAGGACAGCTGAGGAGCTTCTGACGTTTCTCGTTGGCGATTCGGTTTCTATGCACAGAGTTCATGTGGCGCTTAAGTTCCGCCGAGCGGCCGAACCTTTTCCCGCAACCGTATTCAGTGCACTGGTGTTTCTTCTTGGCTCTAAGGGGAAGAGGTTTACGATCAGAATGGTTCTTCGATAGAAAATGGGTTGTTTGGCATGGTCCTTCCCCTTTCTTTCTCGGGTCTTTTTCTCCTTTCTTCTTTTTTGGGATTGGAAAGAAGAGAGGGGAAGAAGAAGAAGAAAGAAAGATAGAGGGACTATTGCGGAGGGGAGTTTTCTTCTTTCGTAATCTAGAACTTACTTTGTCACTCTTGAGTCGTTGGAATTTCCGTCCGAGTCGTTGGAGTACATTCTTGAGTTGGTAGAGCCCACTTTCGGGCTGGCGGAACCAACGGTATGTGGATTTACAAGTTGTCCGCGACCGCTTCCGTTGTTGTCACTCAGTTGGCTTGCGGTCGGAACTTTCTTGGGAACGTTTAGGGTTGAGTATTGAAAACCGTTCGGGAAGAATAGTGCTGGGATAGGTGGTTGTTCGGGGTCGACGTTGTAATTTCCCCATTCTTGGGCGGGGGCGGTGGTGGTGTCGTTTGCGTGGGGCATGCTGTAGCTTTTCTCAACTTTTAGTTTCACGTTTTTTTCTTACGACCGCTCTCTTTCTTTCGCTCTTTCTACCTCAAAAATTCTACCCAAGCTGGGGGTTCAAGGGGGTATTTACCTCTCTTGAACTTGAGAAGATGTAAAAGACGTGGAATTTCCATTTCCATCCAAAAGGTCTCCAAAAATTTCCCACTCCCAGGGCCAAAGCCCCTCGACTAGTCCTCCCTCACTGTTGGTGTTGGTCTCCGGCTGAGTTGAATGAAGATGATTCGAGGTGCCGTTGTCGCTTGGGCCCAATGGTAAACTACAAGTAAATTGATGCATGGCATTCACGCGACTAGTCGATACGTGAGACTCAGTTTGAGATGCCGTTGATGAAGGCACTGCATTGCATCTCGGATCGAAAGTATAATCTTGGGTTGTGAGTGTAGCCATAGCATTTGTTGCTCCGGAGGTGGTATCAAGGCTCCTAAGGGCTTCGGCAAAGTTCGCTTCCGTAGGTTGCATTGTTCTGGTTTCCAAGAGCGGTATCTGTGGAGATGGATGAGATGGGTGGTGAATTTGCGTGTAGCTTCTTGTCTGTTAGAACTCGGATTAATGCGCAATCTTCGGGATGTGTCGAGGAGTTTATGAGGTAGAGAATGGTCATCGAGGAGGGAGTTTAAGTTCTTAAGCACACAATCAGGTATCAAAAACAAGGCCTCTAAGATTGTTGTTGCCTTGCGAGGTCCCCGCCCTGTGAAGTGCTCAGTGGAAAGTCAGCCTTCCTCTTGTCTCTTTTGGGTACGAGTAAAATAATAAGTATTTATCTGCCACAAAGGTTGCTCTTCTAGTCTTGCTACCTAGTCACCCCCGGCCAAGGCCCCAGCGTAACCCTTGTCGAGAACTCTCGGTTTTTGGTAACATATTCTACCAGCCGAGGCCCTCTCTGATGCCCCTGGGATTGCTCTCAAGTTCTATTGGAAACTATTTTCTGTGGATTAGAAAAGGAAAAGAAGAAAAAAAAGTTGCGTTTTGCTGTCACTCACTCATTGCGCTGTTAATTGTGCCGTGATACATAGCAGGGTAGAAGGCTGTGGGGACAATACAATGGGTTTGTTGTCTGCTCAGCCCCTATATGCAGCAGGTAGCCTAGCCAATCACAGACCACGAGAAAAAAAAAGACCCCCCCCTAATCTTGACGTGCGCTCTTGTACAATCCTCGAGTACAATGTCATCGCATCAAGGTTGGATTTCTGTAACAGGGTCACAAGGCTTCGGCTACCTTACCAGCGTTGGAAGGATAAGTGGCAGCAGAGGTTACCAGTGCGCCATAGACAAGTAGACCAAGAGCATCTGCTGTATCCCTGCTATGCATCATACCCCAACGTCTAAGATGGTCTCACACGCATAATCTGCCTTCCGTCGTGTCTTCGAATTTCAGCGAAAACCGTTCGCTGATGCTGAGAACGGGGAGGCTTCGAGTCAGCGTGAGTCGACATGAGCCTCTCATCGACAACGTTTTCGCTCTTTCGGGAGGGCTGTTTCGTTTCTCATTGAGCCCGGACCAACGCCAACCAAAAAGCAGTTGGAGATGCGCACAAAGTGTCATCAGAGCTAAACTTGCTTCTGTTTTCCCGGGCGATCCAATTGATTAGGTCGGAAGCGCCCGGTTCACAAAAAGGTACATGCCCCAAGCTTCAACGCTTCGACGTCCGATATCAAGATATCAAAGACAAGCCACCGGGTGGCCCTCATAACCTGTGAACTTTTGAATGATATCTGTACCGCGGCTGGCCCGTGCGCGGCGGTCCTGCTCGATGCGCCGGATGTTTTTCACTTTATCCTAGCACTACTTATGGCAGGACGAACACAAGATAGATTATGGACCAGTGTTGGATATAAAACGGAGGTTATGAAAGCCTACTGTTTCGGTTAATCTGTTGATCAAGATATTAATAGCACCGGTATTGTAGATTCCCGGCACCACAATCATGACTCATGTCATTAAGAATTGTCCCCATCAGTCCCACAATTTCTCCCACGGAGAATTCAAATAAATTAGGAAAGGGAAAAATTCCCTCAATGTTGTCATATTTTGGCCCCGATACTCCCCTTTTCTGTCTCTCCCTGTAATATCGTACCAACTCCCACTATCACCAGTCGCGCAGTAGAAACACTTTGCGTGCATCTGTTTTAAATTTTCCATCTGCGGGATAATGATGCGATTTTGCTCGTCCCCTTGACTCGATTCTACTTCTTCTGTTCTCATTGGGGTATCTCATCGTTCCTTTAAAATATAGACGATTTCGTTTCTAGGGCCTAGACCGGTGACTCATTCCCGTCCTCATTGACCTCGGTACGCGAGCATCATAGACCATCAATCGTTTGGTAGAGGAACAAGCTATTGTTCCTCGCGCGGTAAATCAGAAGCGCTCGAGTACTGTACCGAGTCCTGGAGCGAAACTGCCGGTTTTGGCAACACGTCATTTGCCAACCACTACTCGAGTACCCTACTTCCCGACAGGTCATATGGTCCCCACGGTGTCAAACCAATAGAAACACGGTACTTGGGAATGGGGAAAGAGAATCACCCTGCTTCTGAATCGTGCACTTTCAACGGACCAGAGCCAGATCTAATTAAACCCTGCGCCACCCAGCCCATTGGAATCCATCCCTTTGGTTCTCCAGTAAGATGCGCTGTATTGAAATGAGTTTGCCAACGAGAAAAAATAGTTCGAAAAATAATAATCGCATTGTACCCTGTATTGCATGCAAGACAAATGGGTGTGCGAAGTGCCACATTGCGAGTTGTGGCTTTGGGAATGCTTTACAGGGGCTGTCACCAACCTTTTCCTCTCAGCCTGGTTTCCCGAGGGGCCCTATCAAACAGGCACATGTGTGTTCTCCTAGGTGTCCTACGTTGGTTTGGACTGCTACGGGGGAGCCATGGCCCTGCCCAAAGCCCTCCAGGTGGGGTTGGGCGCTTCCACAAGATGGTTCCTGCAGGGATGGTCGGGTAGTTTTGTGCTGGGGCTTGCTCCAACCACCTGGGCGGTACTGTCGGTGAGAACCCTTGGATCCCTGGGAAAGAGGGGGGTGTGGGATGAAGTGTTAGGGATAGAAGCAGCTAGAACATCAAACATTAGGAAAAACAAAACGTGAGCTAATGGTAACCGTAGTTTTGAAAAAGTGAGGACCCAGCCTGATCCTCCGTTTTTGCTTTTTTGCTCCACCTCTTGCTTCTAGAAGAATTCTGGGGATCTGTTCGGCCTATAAAATTCCCGTTATCAAAGATTCAACTAGATTGCTTTGTCGAATGTGTCGCAGTAGAGACTGGCTCGCTGGATCCGGATCTCCTCGTGCAAAGAAAGTAGGCATGACATTGAAACCACATCTATTGTATCCTGGGCCAATGGATCCAAGGACCTTATATTTGCGGCCTGATATCGTAGTGTATAAATAGCCATAGTTTTTGAAGGGGGTGTAAAGTGAAAAGCTAGGCTATAAAGCCCCTCCGGGGGTCAACATTGTCTTGGAAAGTGTGCCAAAGGGCGCCCAGGTGGTTCCGAAAAGGTTAGGGCTGTAGGCTCAATGTTCTAGTCATAGAAGAGTCTCTCCCAGTATTAGTACCAGAATAGTGCTGTGCGCCAGGGATTTCTCTTATTAATTGATCTTTAGTTACCTTTGTTGAGCGAACCACACGATCAATAGTGTGTGCTACTACTTCTGCTCAACCGTTTGTCTAAACCTCGACCCGGAGCTGGTTGCACGATGTGGCTCTAAAATTGTGCAGATTTCAGGAGCCATAATTTGATAACTTCTCGTGTTGGCTCCGTGAGTTGAGCCTTCAAAATTTGATCTACCGCTTCAGGAATACTGGTTACCTGGGGCTATCAACATACGGGCGGTCACCGGCATCGGGCCAACAAAAAAAAAACAATATCTCAGAGGTGACAGGAGCCCTCATGGCATTAGGGCAAGCAGGTGGGACATGGCCGAAAGTATGCATGGACATGCCGGGTGATTAAGAAGACATTGGGGAGGCTGGGAAAGCTGAGTGCGAAAGCTGGGCACACGCCTGGTGAACGAGATAAAGCCACTTGAGGAAGTTGATATCAGTCGCATAATGCATAAGGCTATAGCTAGACGTGCTAAAGAACTACTCGTTAAGTAGAGCTCTAGAATCTTAGCTTTGCCATACAATGGCATGGTCGGAACCTGAGGCAATGGTAGTAGGATGTTAGAAGACCATTGACATCCGAGGTTCAAAAACTTACCCAACCTCTACCTGCAATATCTGGTAACCCGTGATGCCTGGGAGTTGAGGATCGGTATTCCCGGAAGGTAACATTAGGGTTTTCCCGATATATTACGAAGGACTAGCCCCCAACCGGGCCGCATGAACCTTGGTAGCAACTTTCGGCCCAATTTTCTAGGAGTCAGGTATACAAAGAGACCTCCTCCAGGCTCAGGCTAGCTCGAGTTGAGCAGATGGAAGACTCCATCGGCGAACTAGGCTTGACGAGTCTTAAAGTTGTGTTTATTCATGGGTGATCACTCGGGTTCATGGCGGAAGCGGTAGACCAAATCTTTATCCCCTACAGTAGTGATAGCGACGGAGCCTCCCCAAAATTCTGATAAATCCCACTTAGAATGGGTAGTAAAAACCTTGCTTTAGAAGTGATTGCACTATTATAAGTGGTCTAGCTGTTTTCGACAGTGTGAGTTTAGACTCGTCCGGGAGCTTAGCAAAAGGCTGGCTATCACAGGGAGGTTGTCGACTATTGAGAGCTCACCGAATGAGATGACTCCATTGGGTTTCTGTGACACTTTTTAGGCCCTCTTCATAGCTAATATTCCACCACACCACAACAGTCAATAAAGTAACATCTTGGAAAATCTGTTTAACACGGGTACCGCTAGATGTACTCATGCCGCTTGATTGAAGTAGCGCGTGTGTTTGTTGGCGACGCGCCAAAAGGGGCAAGACCTCGATCCGGTGGCGTGGGTGCTCGCACGCATTCGCAGAGAGAGACAATGGGTGATCAAACTTGAGTGTCGTTCTCACTTCCTCATCGATGTTCAGATGTCCCCGTTATTCCTTGTAAAGGGGCACTAGTAGAGAAATCCGGAAATACCACCGTAGAGGATACGACAAGGGAGGGCGGGGGGGGGACGGATGACCACAGTGGACGCGGGTGGTCTGTATAAGTAATGTTTCATGACCGCAGATGCCATATGATAGACCTCAAGGTGTTGGAATGTGCGCCCACGCATCGTTACCATAATTCTCCGGGGCAGCCTGTGTTATATATCTTTTCTCTGTCCACTAACCTTTGTTTCCCTCTTGACTTGAGTTCTCCTGCATAAATGGTAACCACATCTTGTTCTCCACACTAATCCTGTTACGATCAACCTATCTCTATCCTACCAGATCCCGATCCTCCTTCCTGTGACTTGTTGTACAATTCTAACCCCCAGAATAAAACAAACGGTATGGGCGTGTTGAGGTGAGTGCCCTCGTAGCTCAAATTGTGGATACATCCTCTACCAGGATAAGTGTTTAGATTTTGTCTGGTACCCCAAATATTGACAATTTTGTGCCCGTTCCACAGTTTGAAACAGTGCCACTGGGTAGCTGGGGCAGTGACCATATCTCTTCATTCCGTAGGATGGGAAAGTATTGACTGTGAGAAGCAGGATGTGCGGAACCCAAATGGGTAGGGTTAGGATCAGAATGCACACCCCAAGTGATAGATTGATAAAGAGGCCTGCCATCGTGTGAGAAATGCTATAGTCACAAAGGATGGCTAGCGACGTCGGGGGGGGGAGTGCTTGGTCGCCGGAGTTTACCATACAAGACGCCTGGGGCCATACCGTGAGAGCTAGAATAATTGAGTCTCATGATAGGTCGTCCTGAACCCCTATTCGGATAAAGGAGGAGAGTCGACCAGAAAAACCGGCTTTCAGCTTTCTCCTGGGGCAAACAAAGATGGGGGTACAAAAGACCTTATCATACCATGAGAGGCAACTCCAACGCCCTAGCGTGAGGTTCTATTACCACCCGAGCGCTTACGGTGTCGTAGCCCGTCCGGTCTTTAGCCTATCGTGTCTAGGGATTCTGGCATCCCCCGAAAATAAAACTGTTTTACCTCGCGAGTTCAGTCCTGCCCCCGGTTGTGATTCTATAGCTATCCATTAAAAGAACTTCGAAAACTGAAGTGTGCTCCAAACCCTAGGATCTAGTTAGGGTTAGATAAATTTCGGGGTGTTACCTTACATGATATTCTTATTAAACCTTGAACATACCGGTAAAAGATGCGAAGAGAAAGGTATCACATCCGCAAAGAGTGCCCACCTTTTGAGCCGCACCGAGAAGATATACCTCCCGGAGAATTACCAAGTTGGGAAAGGGTTTAGTCAATTATCTGCCACATCGAGCGGGAAAGGGGGGGAAGGAGAGAGAAAGAGAAACGGAGGGAGAAAGAGCGAACATAACATAACACTTTATACGTCCCCATTCCAACACACGCAGGGAAATTCAAGTGCCTCTCCGGCTACCATGCACTCTACTTAAAACCGGACATCCCGGGGAGTATCCTCAACCATTTATTCCTCCTCACATACGTAACGGGAGCTACTGGCTCTTGTACCCCAGCGTTAAGACCTGAAGAATGAGGACATACCCTGTCGTGTAGTTGTCCTTGTTAAAACCTGCTGACCTCCAAATCCACAGGATCGGTGGGACCCTATATCGTGGTCTCGTGCGATACGGTCTTCTTGGAGGTATCTTCGTGGGTCCCGCCCCCGAGACTGCCGAACAATGGAAAGGCCTCGGGGCTGTTCCGTGCTCGCTGCCTAATCGGCGATGCCACCCCCCCCCAAAAAAAAACGGTTCCATTCCTGGGCTACCATAAGGCTCACCCGTTCCTATGTCTCAGCTCCAAAGACTGGTTAGAGATGATATGGGGGAGGCAGGAACTTACGTTTCGAGGATCGTCTCCCATGAATGTCTAGTCTCGTTCCGTGTTCAGTACGCCTGGAGCTCGATTTCAATAAAGAGTTCTAGACGAAGGTTTATTCTGACCTGGAATACCTGTGACTGGGGGGAATGGAAGTTGGGATCTCGGCATGGGGCCTGCAGGCTCGCAAAAGGCGTTAACGTCATCTCCATACGACGCCAACAATTGGGGTACGTACCCTGGCACAGAAACTCTATCGCAAAAAGGGGGCACATGAAAACAATCTGTGGCTCATAGAGTTTCCGGTGCCATCGCCCAACTATGGACTACCGCCATCAGATCAGAACGGGGAAACACGAGGAAAAAAAGGAAAAAGCTCTGAGACCGATTCGAACGATCGACCCTGCGATCTGCAATCGCATGCTCTAACCCCTGAGCTACCAGAGCATCCATACTCTAGATATTTTATTTTGTATTATGATAAAAACTTGTTTAAGCTACTGTGGAAACTGAACCTTATGCTAAGGCTCCAGAATTCTTCCCACTGGATTAGGGGGAGACTAAAGAAATCGAAAAAAGAGCCTTTCAGCCCCCCACTGACAAAAATAAGAATAAAAGTGGGTCATGCCCTGCGAGGAGAAAGACAACTCCAATGCCTTAGCATGAATTCCGATTATTCCAGCGTTTACTGTATCAATGATGCTGGGAAGCAACTCCCGCCATCAAATTTGTAGTATCATAGCAATAATAAAACCCTAATAATTACACGTGCCTCAGCTGTTCCAGCTCAGAATAAGATGGCAGTGTGGCGTCAACCCGAGGCTGTTGCTGTTGCGATACTTTGCCACACGCCACGATTGTATTACTTATGGGGAAGACAATGCCCTCCACTTTGTATCTGTAGCGTTACTACCGGTATGATAGTATTACCAAAAGAGCAGTTTTTCCAGCCAACCCATTTCCAAATACCACTGAATCAAGTGTCATATTCTGAATCGACCCGGACCCCCTCTTGCCTTCGGTCCTTTCAAGCAAACCTTGAAAATCTTATGGTGTGACTGGAAAGGGAAAGCAAACATTAGGGAATCAATCTATATTTGTCATTACCGTTTCGATATCTCATCCTATCATGAAATATCACATTTGGGAAGGGAACCTCCGTCTCCTGATCCGAGCATGTCTCATTGGAATATGGCCCTCTCCAGAAGCTCATCTGATAAATCGGTGCATAGCAAACAACTTGCTTCTACTCATTTACTTATTTTTCGCAGAATCGTAGCCGTAAGGGTGTTGTAGAAGTATTAGGAGCTCACAAATGTGTAAATAAATATGTGGGAAAACAGCCACAGCCACGATCCCCACCCATCCCGTATTGTTATTGATCTGACGGCTTGAGCTTAAGCCCAACCAGGATAATAATTATAACCCCCGTTCGGGTATCCCATGGAAGGATCACTCAAATTTCAGACACCCCTCCCCATAGATAGCTACTGCCCCGGCTTCAAGAACCTCGTGACGTGGCCGATGTAGCATTCGCGCTTCTCGGCGCCACTGAAGTGGCCCCTAACCAGACGGGCGGGGTCGAGCCAGCGTCGCAGATAACTCGGCGTGTTTAGGGCAAAGAAGCGCGGAAACTAGTAGCGGTAGTGGTCGTGATTCTCCTACCTCTGGTGGAGTCGCTGCTGGTGCTTTTGGTGCTGCTGGTGCACGGATTGAGAAGAGCGGGTAGTCCGGGGATGGCATTCCCGAAGCACCTTTTGACGGGGATGAGGAAGGACGAGGAGTCGCAGGGAATTTTTCCGTTCTAGAGGAGTAGGAGGGAAGTGGACGATTTAGTGATGGTAGCAATATAGGGGAAAAGTGCAGTGGGGGAAGCGGGGGGGAGGAAAGATGGAAGATAAGAGAAGTAGAAGATTCCCACCAAACACTCTTTTCTCTCTCCCCACTCCCACCCTTTCAAAACCCTAACCACCCACACACCACCTATCATGCCCCAGAAATCCCCTTTACCTTCTGCGAAACCGCCACTCGCACCTTTTTATTCCCTCTCTCCCCTTCCCGTCTGGCGCCTACCGGTATGATACTATACAACCATCACCCCAATACTCAATCCCTGTTCGCCGTATCACAGCGTCTCACTCGAAGAAACCTTGTTAACTACTCGGGAAACTGCATGAAAGAGCACGGACCACTACAGTCCTGACGCTCACAGGGTGAACAGATGAAAGGGTTTAAGGTAGGCTACATGGAATACGTAGGAAAGGATTCCAGGAAGGGTTAAAAATATGCAAAAAATAGCTGGTTTCCCGGCAGAGATGCGATGAATAGTTGCATGTGTCTTGTGAACAAAGCGGTCTAGATTTTATGCAAAATGAGGTGTTGGTCTGTAGCATTTCCTTTAATAATATTTTGTATTATGTACTGTATATTATAGCGGAAATAAAAATCCTGGATGGAGGGGTGAGGGAAATGGCTAAGATTTATGTTGGAGGGAGGAATCGTGATTTGGTAAATTATGGAGAGAATTTCATCCAACTATCGCAATGCTCTTTGGCCCAAAAATTGGTATGTACGATACCAGGGCACATTGAAAATTTTCTAGATGACAGCAATATAATTCCCACCCCCGCATCACCTCTCCACCCCCCATTCCTTCCTTTCCCGACGCCCCATCCATTGAAAAACGACCAAATACCTCCCACCCATTCCATCCCATCCAATCCTGTTAACCCAACTACCGGCTACCCGCATCCATCCATCCACACTTCCATCCATTCACAAAAACTCACCCTCCTCTCCATCATCACCTAGAACAATACCCCCAGCCAAACAAGGATTCACGCCATCGCTGGGAAAGTAGTGAGAATAGAACGCCATTCTGGGAGATGTCCTTTTCGCCGAGAGGTTTGTTTTGGAGAGTACAGAAAGGGCTTTGTCCTGGGTGATTCTTTGATGGTGAGTATTTCTGGGGGCATTTCCCTAGTTAACGGGGAAGGGGATAAGGCGCTTTGTTGCATTCAGTAATAGCGTGGATGGCTGTGTGGGCCGGATACCGTGAGCACACGTAGGATATCATCTCGACGTTCCCCCAATTCACCATCTCATTCTCTTCTCCATTTCATCGAATCATACTTCCTTCGTGGCTTCTCCTCCATTCACTTCCATCTCCACCTCTCTCGTTCGCTACCATTCAAATCCTCCTCGCTACCAACCTCACCCCCACTACATCCCCCAGCCAATCACCTCCACTCCCATCCCCACCCCGTGCACCAGTTAGTCACCCGACGCCTCACCATTGGCCACAGCCAGTTTGCAAACCCTTTGGCCATGCGCTATCCATACAATATTGCACCGCCCGTTTTTCCAATTGGTTAGCGGGGTCAAACTGGTAAACGGTGGGTTGGAGGAGTAGGAGGGTGGTTCTGGTATAAATATTTCTCTCCATGTCCGCTTCGTATGAGGGAGGGAGGAAGGGGGGGTTGGGGATGAGAGCTGTAGTTGATATTTATATAGGAGGTAAAAAGGATACCAAGTGTGCAATATAGATTCCCTGTGCGGCTTTAGATTATAGGTGAGTTATATTGGATCTTTAGGGCGGAGGGTTTTTTCTTCTATAGGTGAGGTTATTTGACTAACTGATTGATTGGTTTATGGGATTAGTAAATTCTTCGGCTTCACTTGACACTACCCATATTGGCTCACGATACTATACCTTTACGCCACCGCTGTTACACACCATTACTTTTCTTACCCTTCTCTCTTTTGAACTTAACCCCAATACATACTCGCATAGACCAAATCTGCTTCTGAGATGGAGAACAACTTGCCAACCCCCCCGTACTCTCACCCCAGCCACGAATGGAACCAATACATCTTCCCTCCAATCCAGCAACCTATGCCCTTCTTAGACCCCTCGCTGGAACAAATTGACCTATCATACACTTACCCGCATCTACAAAACCCTGATCCCTGGGAACTCCTCCCTTTGGGATGTGAGGCTTCACTGTCTGGATATGATTATGAGAGCATGGTCAGCATTCCCTACTTACCTAAAAACAAGACATTAATCTATAGTGCGAAGACAAATATAGGCGTGCTTTCAGTACCACCGAGGGGAATCGTAAACGATGGATTTCTGGGAATGTACGATTTTACAGGAGCGAGGAGCGGGGAGGAGAGTGCGTGCATTTGTCCATCGGAATTAGAACATTTACCTCAAGGATACACCCTCCAATCATCAACGCCCAACACAGCAGCAGCAACCCAAGCGATAGCTGACCTATTCCCAGAGCTAGCCTCCGACACACCTTCTTCCTCTTGCTCCGGAGACTCCTTCAATTACTTTTCCCCGCCCGAGAATCCGGTGGCAACTCCGCAGTACACATACTCCCCACCACCCCCACTCCAAGCACTTGAATACCAACCCTGCCCCCTGCCAGAACCAGAACCAGAACCGCAAACACAACCACCTCCACCACCACTACCGCCTCCTCCGCCGTCACCATCGCCTCCTCCTGTTAAATCATCAACAAATCCTTCACCAGAACACAACCGCCTCCCAAAAACAACCCACACAACCCAAAATGCCCTCCTCCTGCACTGGCGCAGTCAAGGCGTCTCCTACAAGACAATCCGCACGCGCCTGAACCTAACAGAAGCAGAGAGCACCCTCCGCGGCCGACTGCGCACGTTGACCAAACCGAAATGTGAGCGTCTGCGCCGGCCACAGTGGTTGCCGGAGGACGTAGGATTCCTAATTCGCGCAGTGGAAGAAGAGAAGGGATGCGGGAAGGGAGGGATCAAGTGGAAGAGGGTCAGCGAAGAGATTGTAAGATTGGGAGGGAGGTACAGGTTCGGTCCTAGCACTTGTAAGAAACGGTATCTTGCGTTAGTGGGGGAAGGGGTTGTGCACGGGTTCGAGGGGGCAGAGACGGGGAATTCGGGGAAGCGGAGGAGGAGGAAGAAGGAGAGCGATTTCGTCGAGGGGGGGCGCAAGGGGGGAAGGGGTGGGAGGGGCTAGGAGATCACCGAGAAGGCCGTAAAGATATTGGATGGTTGGGAGTGTATTTCTGTTCCTAGCAATGGGTAGTCAATTTCTGGATTTCACGGTTTCTGCATAGTCTACACGAGTGACGAAGTATGACCAGTTGATAATCCCCCAGCCTGGACATAACCCAATGCACCAGTCTTCATCGGCCACGGTAAACACCCCCAAAACCACAATGACAATTACCATACCATACCACCCCCACTGCAACCAAACCCATGACAAACCACGTGCTCCCCACGCCCAATCCATCACAAGACCCAACCTACGCCCTGAGTACAGCCAACCCCCGAGCAAATCCAAGGAGAAAAAAATCCAACCACGCTGATCCTGAACTAAAACTTCTCGCCCCGACTCCTTAGTTCCTTCAAACCTGAGAGGGTTTTTTTGTGTAAAATCCTAGCTGGCACTTACGGGTATGGAGTTGAGTATCGTACCGGGTAGGTCGCGGGAATCTTGTCTTGCATTGCTCCTTGGTATCATGGGCATTGCATTGCAGAGTATGGCTGGTAAGTGTCATCCAGCGTTTAATGTGCACTGTATCGTACCAGTGCTGTAGTCTATCCAGGGTGCTTTTTTTTTTAGTGTATGTTTCGGTTGTTATTTGGCAGTTGGTCTGTACCACATCAGAATAAGGTATCATACCAGTACTCTACAAGTACTCGAGTACAGCAAGGAGTAAGTAAATCTTCAATACAGACTTCATAGCGCGAGCGGAGTACGCTCCTCCGTCCAAAAAGTCGTCCTATGAAAATTGTAAAACCGAATGATGTCAAGAATGTGCCCCAGATCAAACCCGCACCGCGCCAATTTCTTCCGCCACCACCACCGCTCCCCCACCGCTCCGCCAGATATGTATCTCTATCGTATAGACCGCTATTCGCCGCCTTTTAGTGCGGAGTGACTAGTGGCAATATGCATAGTTGGTTGGAGGCACCCAGCTATCATAGTTGCCCTGAAACTGAACTAGAAAAAGGTGTTTGGAGATCGTTCAAGATGGCTCCAAGGGTATGCGCAGCCGAGTTTTTTTTTTTAAAAAAAAAGTTAAATTTGTCTCCATCTAACAAGTGCAGGATGCTAGGAGTGCTTCAAGAAAATATTGTACAACAGTGTTTGCTGATTGTGGTATCATAAGTACTCGGCAAAACTTGAACAAGCAGTACGATATTTTACGGAACGTTATGAACTTTTGAGGGAGAGATAAAATAACTAAGGTGAGAAGGGATTGGACATTGGTCTTAACCGGTACCCTCTAAATTATGGAAGAGATTAAAAAGAAAAAGAAAAAAAGAAGAAGAAAAAAAACTGTCAGTGGTCAACCCTTTGGAGGTACTGTACAGTACAATACCTTAAAGAAATAATAACTTACAAAGAATATTATAATAATATTATTATTAAACTTCGATAGGAAGCGTATTGTTATCAAGCTTTATCCTTTCTCACTCCTCCCCCCTCCTACACTTCCTCTATATATGTAATGATCCCTCTTCAAATAGTTGGTTCTTGGCGACGGGGAACGAGACTTCTCTTCTTCTTCTACTGTATGATAGCTCTTAGGCCTATGCCTACATTACTGATAGTACAAGACCGATGTCTTCTATCTGTAACATCTATCGTAAGCTTACTCTAACTCTACTTTGTGTAGAGTCTTCTCATCATAATAGTAATAAAGGTTGTAATAATAGTAATGAGTGTAAATGTGTTTTATATTCATAAAGGCATAAATAATAAGTAGGAAAAGTACTTAGAATTCAATCTAATTTTATTTAAACTCATACATCCAACACTGGCATACAATAAGCACCCGCTGGTACAGGGATACCACTAGCCAGTATACTATTAACTACAGGCTAACTAAGTCTATGGTCCTGTACCTGCCATCCCTGAGTTATACCCATATGAGAACTAATTACAAGACCATCAAAAAACCCAGCGCCCTCCTTGGTCCAAGTCTATAGCCCCTCTGGTATGAAGCTAACTAGCACTAAGTGTACCCACAGCCAAACAAAAGACCTACCCAACTGAGTTCCTCGTCCAAAAAAAAAAAAAAAACTAAACTAAATAAAACACTACCACCTGGTCTATATACTGTCCCACAGCCCTATCCAGCACAATAGAAAACTAAAAACAATCTAACTCCACAGGTGGCACAATGGCAGGAAGGAAGCAACCTACATGTCCACTTCTTGTACCTACATGCCAGGCCGTTGACCCTATCAATCCACTTTGCCAGTTGCCTCCATAGAGCGTACCAGTGAGGAGGACCTATACCTGTTGCCCGTAACCAAACCAAATACCCAAAACAAAAGAAATATATAAAGGTAGTAATAGACAGATAATAGTTAATAGGGTCTATCTCTTACCTATAGTGCATTGCCTTTTCCTACCATATCACAGCCAAACCAAGAAAACCAAACAAATTCCACAGAACCCAGCACGCAAGATTCAAAAATATTAAACCAGGTGGTCGCAATCTACTATTCGCACAGGATGCCATCAACCAGCCAGTCCATCAGGAGCAATACAGCACTCAGCAACTTGACCTTGACAGCCAAGGGGTAGCTGGAAACACTTAATTAGACCCTGCCCAACCTGACATGAGCCTGACTGATGCTTGCAGGTGCCTCTCCCCCTCCCAGTCAGCCCTCTCCAAGCCCACACACCAGACGCCACAGAGTCCATCCAGCTCCCTCAGCCCCTCAGACAGATCAACTGTCCAACAGCCATATGACAGCCTATACCTGATCTCAACAGGCAGCCACAAGTCTTGGCTACACTAACAGAACTCTAACCTCCAACAATATATAGCTGAGGGGAGTCTACTAGCTACACCTGGGAGCTACAAAGGAGGCAGCACCAATACTCAAAGGTACTGGTACCAGCTATGCCATCCAACCCAACTAAACTAATGTCCAATTGGGCTGGGACAAGGTTAGGCAGAGCCGACAGAGGCCAGTCCTACAGGTTCGGTGAAAGACATAGACAAAACAACGTGTGAGAGACATTTCCAACCAATGTGACAGGAAGGGGTGGAGTGAATAAACAGAAGCAAACTAATGGAAGGTAGGCCTTACTTGCAATGGATGAAGCTGTCAACTACAATCCACAACCAAACTACCCCAATATACAGACAACACAAGTGTATGGCAGCCAATTATCCCACACCATCCCAGGCAACCATAAAAGCTGTACCAGGAGGTCAAGCTTTTTCAGGGTCAAGGCCATCTCCACGAAACATGTGAGGAGGAGATACCTGACTGAACCACTGTAAATACCACAAGGATAAAAGCTACAAGGAAATTGTGATAAAGAACATCATAAGATTCCAACAGTAGAAACAAAATATAATGAAGAAGGGCAGAACAGTACACCCTCATCTCTTGTGTAGTGATGTAGCTGATACAATGAGATAAAGATGCAGGATAGTTATCAAACAAACTTGTAGGCGTGTTGTATCGTGAGAACGAAGAACTCCATTAAAATCTAATAAGATATATGCACTGGCCCAAAGAACGACATGGGTGATCTCCCCAAATACAATTTTCAATCCCCACAATCGAAGGCTAAACTTGTAGGTAGATGATAGACAGGAAGCCAAAGATCTTTTACTGAAAGGTGCTTGTAAGTGACCGCAGTGAAAGTGTAATGTATTTGCAAGGTGCTAATCATCTTATCGGTAATAGGTATACTAGTTAGCAGGTGGCCTACTCTACCAGAGAGGAGACGAGAGGTGAGAACAAAAGAAGAAAAGAAGGCTTCAAAGGCCTTCTGAGAAAACAAAGGAGTAACCATTCAATCAAGTAAATTAAAATACTATCTGTTGAAATCTGCCTTTTCCATCGTGAAATCAGGCGGTTTTTAAATACATAAATCTTGTTCATGTCTAGCATGAATAAAACTAATCAAAGGTATGAAGTGATACACTTTGGTAAAACAACTTAAGTATCAAATGATATTTAAAACAAACCAAGTATCAAAGTGATACTTAAAATAAAACATAAACAAAACTAAGTATCAAACAATACTTAAAACAAACCAAGTATCAAACAATACTTAAAACAAACTAAGTATCAAATAATACTTAAAACAAAATATAAAACAAAATCCTTAATCAAGTACCCGTACTGGTTAAAGAAAAGCTCGAAGTGCTAGTATCATGGTAGCAATAACCAGCTAGTGACAAAACAAAATACAAACCAGGAGACAAGCCCTCAGCTATATGATAACCCTCAATGCCAGGCTACTGGACAAATACAAATGACTGCCAAGCATTAAAGATCATTGTAGGTACAGATGCTTACTACCGAGGTCGAGTGATGGTAAGGACAAGGAAAGTGCTTAGAACAAAGCATGAAGAGCCTATCCTCCTCGGCCATACTGGCCTCCTTATATAGTACTCTTTCCACACCAGTCATGTGACCTCAAGTAGTCACATACATAAAACTAAATCATAACAAACTAGTTATATGACCAAAGTAGTTACATGTACAAAACCCAAGATCTCATAGCGAGGTCTGTGCAAAAACCCATAAACCAATCATAACATAATAAACAAGTGATATGACATAAAGTAGTCACATGTGTAAGATCCATGATCTCATAACAAGGTCATGTGTGAAACATAAGTCATATGCGCAAGGCATACTCGTAAGGCATACTTGTAAGGCACACTCACTAGGTGTATATCCTATAACTCATAATCGAGTCATATGCGAAACATAATAAATCATAACATAATAAGTCATATGACTCATTTGAGTCATATGCGTAAAAGCCTTAACATACCTATAACTCATAATGATAAGTAATGTGAAAACCTTTTCCTCGCTAAGCTACATTCATGATGACATACATCTACTTTCAGGTTTATAGTTTATTCCAACAAACTCATTTTATGATATGGTTTCTATCCCTCACTTTCTTTTAATTTGCCTTCTTTATCATGTACTTTTGAAATAGCTTATATTATGATAATATTGTGAAAGCTAAATTATTATTATTTTTTAAAAAAAACCCCCCCCCACAATCTATCAACTCAGAAAACATTGCAATTTGAGTTAAAAGTTGACACATTATAGCTTCTAGTCAAAAGGATCAGGAAATAAAGAAATAAATCTTTTGTACAAAGTTAGTACAGAATGAGAATCCTGATTGGCTGTAAGTATATTTCTAATACTTAAAGGTAGGAAGTTATCTAACATCTCATAATATTATTAGATAATAACTGCTAAAATGTATCATATAAGCTTATCTATAAACAATAATGCAGAAAGACAAGTATAGAGATTTTCAGCATGCTAGATTCTTCAAAAGGTAGCAGTAAACCAAACTACATCAATATTAGCAGTTGGACAAATATGTGTAAATTCTACAATACTATAAAAGAAAGTTCTAAGTTAGTAGAAAAGTTAACTCCAAATTTACAGAAAAAACATCTTGTAGTTTTAGCTACTTCTGATGCTAAATACTGTCATATGCAACTAGCAAATATTTCTCAAGAGTTGAATATTGAGGCTAGCAAGAAAGTACTTTAAAATTCAATTGCAAAGAAAGAACTTGAACATTTTTGATAATCTGCTTGTCAGAAGCATTGTCTTGATGACAAGTATACTACTAGTGAACATCTTTCCTTTACTCTCAGTCAATTTTCTTAGAAGATACAGGAGTAGAAGCCTTTAATATAAACAGATGAATATTATATTTAACTGTATGAATTGTAAGAAAAAGTATGTGGTACTTGAATATATAGGAGGAGTGATATGAGGACCACCCAATCTCAAAACTTCAGAAAGAAGATTCAGTTATAGTTTGGAGGGGGATGTTGGAAGATGTTTAAAAGATAGTTGTTATTATTTAGAAATATGATAATTAGGATACAATTCCAAGTTCAACCTAAACCTATATTAATCACATACTATTTCCCATAATCTTGCCATTCTGGTATCATGAGAGTTGCTTTATGGATTCTTCTCTTTAGCTCACTAAGGATGGAGTACAATTTCATCATACTTATGTGCTCAATCCTACCACTACTATAAGATCCTCTTACTTAAATGACCACCTGCATCGCGGAACCTTAACTCTGTTGAAAATTTATGAAATTGTACGAGTACCCATGCCAACCAGTGTAACCAAAGACTGTAAGGCTGAGTACAAGTCAAAGAAGCCTTAATTGATGAGTGAAGCAAGATCATAGTAGAAGAAATTGTAAAGTTAGTCGATAGTATTCTGGATCGATTTCAAGCTGTATTCAGTACCAACAGTAGGCATACATGGTGGTGATTATCATGTATTCTAGAGTTTAATTACAAATTGGGATATATCTCAACCCCCCTGTTGAACCCTGTCAACACCCCCCCCTGTTTCCCAATTACGGTATTATTTTTTTCGACAGGAGGCTGTATACAAGGTCGACTGCTGGGGATGCCTTAGATCTCGTTTAAATTAACTAGTATTTCGCAATTCTGTCAACCTGCCAAACTAAAACCTATCACGGGTTGAAGCGCTGACATCCACAGATAATCTGACCGTGATGGGGGTGGCGGATTTCAAGAGATTTTTAAGGCTTTCTTTATATTTCCTTCCTTAGTTAGCCACAACGAGGAGCAAATGTTATTTTTTATTCTTTTTTCCGAGAAATATGGGAATGCCTTTAAATTGAAAAAGATTTTTTTTTTTTTTTTGCTAGCTTGTTCACTTTAAGTTTTTTTGCTCATATGATACCTGCTTCTAGATGCATGTTCTTTTCATAATAATAATTATTATTATATGATAACTGACAAAAAACTTTTTCCAGACTTTCAAGTTATTGAGCAAAGATATCTTATCACTGCATCGTACCCCAGCTTTTAAACCCCCGAAGCTTTCCAGCTTTCCTAACCTTCTGCCTTGTTCTTTACTTTTATAGATAGCATCCTAGCGTCTCCCCCATCCTTTGAATTCTCTACCCCCAACAACTGGGACGGAGCATGAAATTGGCGGTTGGGGGGAAACGGCGGTACAGTACCCAGCGATGAGCCAGGAAACACTAATCCGATTGAGCAAGACATGAGCGAACGGGAGAGGATTACCATATACCTCGAATCGGAGGTGCTATCACACAAGCCGGAAACACGAAGAAGGCAAATACACCTCCGACAGCGCAAGATGCAGGGGTGCCCGACACGGCGTCAGAGCAAGTGGCCCAAGGCAGCTTCCAACTCGAAGTCCCGTCGGTTCGCCTATCCGGATTGTCATCGGCCAGGACATAATTAATGCACATGTATTGTATCTACAAGTCGAGAGTCAAGGGGAGAAACTCATAAGTTACCTGTAGGCCTGCTTCTCACCACATATTTCACGACTCAGAATCCATCCCGACCCCAAAACCACCCAAAATCTAGCCCCGTCTGCCACGCACGCGTATATCGTACTGTACACGGCAAACAAATCCATGGAAATACCGGCTACAGCTGAAACGCCGCCGCCCCGAAAGCCACGGGACACAAACATTTTTTTTCTTCTTCAACGTTTCAGCAGTCCATGGGATACCGGTACCACACCATAATCCGCCGCCTTCACCGTACCCCCCCCGAAAAATGCAAAAAGAAAAGAAAAGTGAAGGAAAAAAAAGTAAAAAAGCAAACTCAGCACGAACCGATCGAAAAAGGCGGCAAACGGGTTGAAGGAAGGAAATCTTCTTCGGGTGCTGTGTTACTCGGCATGGCATCCCGGAGACATATCATAACACGTGCCGACGACATGGTATCATAACTCGGAGAACCCCGGTGCTCATAGACCTACTTGCTTATTTGGACCCGTGCTGGCGGATTAGAGAACGTGGAAAGTACTAGTACTCGTACTGGTATCATATCGGTACCGGCACCTACTCCGTCGTGAACCCCGGCCCCGGTCGGGGTTGGGTTTCGTGGCTTGAGCTTTAGCCGTGGGCAATACCGGTACGAGAGCTTTGGAGTGAGGTGGTGAGGCCGGGGAATGAAGGATTGGATGCGAGGGCTCATGGAGGGAATAAGCTAACATATGATAGCAGCGGGGGGCCGTGGGTACCGGTAGATATCGTCGGGGGGGGAGCTTATTGTTGAGCTTCAGGCTTATTCTATTATCCGGTATCCTTTTTTATCGCTCGGGTATAGTGCCGGTATCCCACTGCGGAGTGCTGGTAGCGTATTGGACGGTAGATGATGAGATTTTGATGAGCGGACGATGGCCAGGCATAATAATTTACGAGTACTGTGGATAGATAGCGGGGACGAGGCGATGTACTGTACAGTACGAGAAAGTACTAAAGAGTCCAATATTGGTAGATTACAAGAGCATATCGAATCAAAAATCCCAAAGAACTCCTCGATAAGCGAACGCAAGTCACAAATCGACAAATACCCACACCAAACTCGAAAAAGAAAAGAAGAAAAGAATTCGAAACGACGGGAGAGAAAACATCACAAGCCACCCAAAGAAGAGAAAAGAAAAGAGGAGAAAGCGCCACAGTCATCATCATCACCTCACCATCACGGTCGCAATCGCTCCCCCCCCCACTCCAAACTCACATCACCACCCACCCACCTTCACTCGGTCCTCGGCGGAAATTCGCAAAAAGCAAAAGCGCTCCAAAACCTATACTTCTTGCCCACGGCGACACCCTCCCGCGACTCGAACGAATCGCTAACGAATACCCGTCCGTCTTTGGGGTCTCTATCGTTGAAGGTGATGAACACGCTTCCGCTTCCAAATCAGCTCGGGCAATACCAATAGGACCCACCGGCCGGCCAGGCGGAAATTAACCTACCTATCTATTCCCAATAAATCCCTGCGATGCATGCGCCGGTGCTGGTCGTACCCACGCTTCCTGCAAATGTCTGATTGGAAGAACGATTGGAAAGTGAAGTGTGTGGGCTCGGCTTTGCTGTTCTCATGTTAGATCCGGTCGGCATCTGGTTGGAGGGAGTGGGAGGGGAGTAGAAGTACTATTTCGCCAACGCCTCCATAACGTCCCAAACCGTCACCCCCGTCTCATTCTCCACCACCAGGTGTGGGTGAAAGTGTATAACGTCCAACTCAACCCTTGTAGTCGCCGGGTAGGTAGCGTAATGGTCCTTCACCTTGGATTCCTTCAAGAGTGCGCATTTTTGTCGGCCAAAGGTGGCTGATGCGGGGTCCAGCGATGCGTCGAAATGGATTTGATTGAAAATGGGGTGGAGGTCGTAGACTTCATCCGGGGAATTGACGAGGTGGCTTGTTGGGGCTTCCTCTGCGGTGACTTGGGGCAGGAACAGCTTTTGTCGCAGCCGGCGGCGGCCCCAGATTATGGAGTACCAGAGTGTGCAAACACGCTTACAAGTGACCAGGTCCAGAGGGTCCAGATGCTCAAAGACGTCTTGGAGGAGGTAGGGGGGGAAGAAGATATTGCTTGGTGTATCATGAGAAGAAGTCATGTTTGGAGGCGGTGGTGGCGGAGGTGTAGTAGTTGGTTTTGGTGTTTGTGCGAATTCGCTCATGATTGAATCTGAATCTGGATTGGTATGATAGCAATGGGCAATTATAGCGTATACGATGGTGCTTTGAATCTCCCTTTCCCCTATGACCCCATCGCCGGCAGCAGACCCTTTATATAATAAGCCGTAGCATGCCACGAGACGAGATTTTCCAACTACTTCTAAGCATTCCCACCACAGCCACCACCTCGTCCTCCTCATTTCTAGTAGGGGTAACGGTGGCTCTCCGGTTGATAGGGAAGATGATTGGCGGGTGGGTAGGTAGGTAGGGAGTCATGTCGGAGTCTTGCCTTACCTACCCACCAACCCACCGCCCGCTTACCCATCTCGTGCCTCTGGTCAATGACGAAGTGCCGCCGCAATTCACATGGACATTCGCTCTTCAACCCCCCTCACATTAAGGTGCATTGGGTCGTGTTCCAACGAGACGAGCCCTCCCCCCTCGTGGGCGAATGGAGAGGTGTCTAGTCCCATCTTTCCATTCCTGTTATACAAGTAATATCCAACTCTCATAACCGCGACCTCTTGTTCCCTCCCCCGCTTCCCCCCGCTGTCCCTCACTTCCCCATTGAAGGCGGTTGCATGGACAACAGCAACAGACTCCCTGCGGAAGAGGACAAGAAGAGCGACGCCATGTGAGACAACCACCCGGTATTCGTTCCTCGCTTGCAAGGATCTCCAGGGCTTTGCATGTTGCTGCTGATGGGATTCATAGAGTAGGTAGGGCTACGTGATGCACCCTCATGTGACGGGTTCGGCCTATCCCGAGAGCCTGGTTAATGGTAAACAGAGGGTGCATCCTCTGCTGCGGCGTGGATCAGAAGAACTCATCGTGATCGCGAAGCGCACAATTTCTTTCGTGTGTCATCGGAGTGGCTCTCATAGCACCCACGTCAATAGCCCGCTGAAGGGTGCGAAAGTGTCCTCTTTTCTTTTTTTCTCTTTTCCTCTCTTTTTTTGGCGCAATGCCTTGGGTCCTCCTCACTTGTAGAGAGTTCAGTGCGCATTAGGCATCAAGGAACGGTGGTCGCTACCACGACAACCCTTACCGAGTCGTCACTTCCCATATCCTGTTACTCTTCCCAGGTCATGATACGATGGGCACGTCAGTCGGTAGTCTATCATACAACCGACCCATAGCCGTGAATTCGAAGTACGAGTACTGTACAGTACTATGATAAGTACAGTACACTGCTCTTGGTTAGTGCTTGAGTGCTCACTCGAGCATAGTCCCGGTATTTGCGGTAGGGTACCGGTAGAGTACAGTACTCGTACTTATCACTGACACAACCTCTACGGTATCCAAGTTTCCCCACGGCCACCAGTTTTCCCACGAAGTAATCTTGCCCTGCCACGTCATTTCGCCGGAGCGATCGGCAGGATATTTCGTGCAAAGCGTCCGGAAATCAAATCCAGATTTCACTGCTTACAATGAGCCGCGTGATCGACCTTCTGGCAGTTATCGCGCACACCCCTTAGCCGGCCCTACTCTCGTGGGGAGGCTTGGATGTCGAGATAGTGTGCAGTAGCAGTGCTCCTACAATTTTAACCATATCCTTGATAGAGGCACGATATCGCGTGTGCGAGTACCGCATTCCTAGAAATAAAAACAAGGAAGGAAATGATCCGTTCCCCCCCCCCGCGTACGGGTATTTACCATTGGATCATCGTTCGACCGCACGATACGGGCGCTGCTCGCCAGAGCAGATTGCGCTATGATACTACCGGTATCGCTACGGCATCTACCGGTATCATGCCTCGCCCTACAACCGTCCCCCATATCGGTCCCACGGACCAGGGTTAGGGATGCGCCCAGCATCCGAGAGCCCGAGCCACCCACCCACTCGCTGTTACCCGGATAAACCTTAGGAAAGTGCACTCGCCGAAGGCCCGTGCCAAAGCGTCGCCTGCCTGCCAAAAACATCGCCGAATCGCTATTGGACTTCGGGGAGCAGCGGAAGAAAAAAAAGGCAAAGCAAGGTAGGAATGCATAACTGTAAGCGTCATACGCCCAGCTGCTTACACTGGGACCGTATTCCAGTCATTGGTGAAGTTGGTGATATGGGCGACCAGTAGGACCTCGTTATCGCTTCCATCCGATGCTTCATCCTGCACTGATCTGGTGCCGTACATACAGCATCCAGAGTCATGGGACCGGTTTTTGGGAACTTTTGCCTCTCCGCGGCATGGTGTTGCGTTTGTTTCGAAAAACAGGATCTTATTATTCATGATAGTCCCGGCATCACGGGAGTTCCAAGTGCCGAAGGCTAAGGGCCACGTACCGGCAGGTGTCGGGCAAATACCGTCTTGTGGACAGTGCACATTCCCTGCCCGATATTCCGCTATGATATGATATTGGTATTGTACGAGTGCTGAGTTATCATGGGGAGATAATGTACTAGTACAAGTACTGGTACCGGTACTTTGGTGACCCGAAACGAAGGGTGTGACATGAAACAAAATATAATGGCAACAAAGATTGGCTCTGATTACTAAGCAGGTCATCCGCCAGAAACGTCATTTCACGTCACAGCCCATTCTGGGTCGCAGTGAGGTACTGTACTTTAAGTTGAGGTGACCACGAACCCCACCAAGATCACCGACCAAGGGTGCAAGCAACCCTCCCCCCCCCCAAACAAATCCCCAAATCTCAGTCCCATAGCTCAACCAGGGTCCCGGGACCGCGCTGCAAACAACGCATATGCACGGCGTAGACCGGTCAAAAGGGATCATTGAGGCAGATTACATGGCAAGAACATCTTTATCCGTAAAACAGACTGACATACACGAGAATACCGGTGAGCTAACGGGATAACCCTGTACCGGGCTCATGGGACGAGCTGCTGGCTGTTGGATAAAAACCTTGCTCCCGGGGTAGCACCGAGATCCCAAAGATCCGGTCATCGGGTCCACCCTCACCACCGGGTCAGGGATGTGCTTTTGAAGGGGTGTCGGCGGCGCAGGATAGAGTTTCTGACATTCCTGGTTAAGGTATAACGTCTTCCTGTGGGGGGCGTGAGGTGAGTGAGGTTGCACTGCGTGTTTGCGGCCAAGTCAATGCCGTTATGTCCCAGTCGGGTTGGATGTACAGTACAGTACAGTAAAGTACTCGAGTAGAGCTCCTTGCAGAAGCGGCGCCATGTACTGTACCGCCTTTAATTGCCCGTTTAAGCACTGGATTTTACCAAGAGTTGGATCCGCTGTCGGCCACTAACTCGACGACGTTCTATGCACATGCCGGATGAAAGGGGGATTGAAAACTCTATTAGCCATTCCCCCGCCCAACAGATGGGGTTTCTATCCTGGAATCCGGGCAGAAGTGCACACATCTTGGTCGGGTATTGTGCATGACCGGGAAAGCCCTAGACTTGTGATATCGGTAACACCTTCTTGGGAAGCGGGACCCTTAGTTGTAGTGCATCGTAGCTCTACTAAACAGTAAAGTAGGATGGAGCGTGTATCGACACCAATTCCCCACCGCCCCGGACATCTTGAGGAGGGGGGGGGGGTTCATTGGACCACCTCTATAGGTATATATTAAACTAACCTACCAAGTGGAGGCATACTAAAAGTCCTGGGCTCGAGGATCGTTCAATGAATAAAGTGGGAGGATAAGAAATCGCTCCTTTATATTCTAACATGTGTTTTTTTTTTTTTTTTTTTTTTTTGTCAAGTCCGTATGATAGACGTTTTTTAAAACCCATGGAAAGTACGATATCACCCCGCCCCATAACAAAAGAATAACAACCTCGTTATCAAAATTTAATCATCAATAATTATTATATTATTATAATATCGATCCAAAACAATTCAAGATGCCAAAAACAGAACCCCTCTCGTAAAAGGAAGAAGAAAGAAAAGAAAAAAAACTCAAACTCATTCCCAGCAGAAAAATTCATCCAGCACTAGATAATACGGGAAGAGATAAATTACTCTCTTTTCTCTATGAACCCCGGATCCGTGACTACGTTGAAAACTATGTCCACGTATTACATTCCCAACACCATTCATTTATCCTTTATAGCCTCCCAGCGGTATTACGTTTGCCGCGCAATTCCCGCACGTTCATGTGGGTGCATTTCAGCGAAAAGTACCAAGATTGCCAACAACCACAAAACAAGTTGAATGGCTCTCAGTATTTGCTACAGGGTAGAGTACCCCCTGGACCTCTTGAAATATATTTAATTTTAAAATTGAACCAACAGTCCACTTGTAATGATTATTTTGAAAATTTGTCGTAAAATACTTTTTTACATAGAAATATAGCCCACTCCTGAATGCACATGTGTCTAAATTTTCAAATATTTTCAGGAGTAGAATCTATAGTTATTTTAAGGTTTATTGAAATGTCTCCACTTTCTTGAAAAGTAACAGACATAATTAACCTGTACCAAGAAGACCAAATGCAATAAAAGTAAAAATAAGGGTATAGGTAAAACTTCTCATATGAATTATAAGAGTGAGATTTGATGAAATAGAGTGCAATTATCTCCTAGTTAGGTTAGAGAGAAGGTTACTGTAAGATAGCTGATAGATAAGTCTATTTGAAAGAGAATCTTAATACTTTTACTTCCTTCCTGACCACAAACCTCTTCTTATATCACAATTTCCAGTTTCTAAAGATTCTTTTTGATCTAATTAGTTTGAAAATAACTATGGATAGAGATTCTAGTTCTTGCTCTTCTGAGAGTTATGCTGATAGCTCAGACTCGGGGTCTGATAGTAGTACAATTGATAATCAAAGTTTATCTGGTGCCGGTAAGTCTTAATTCTAATTGCTTTAAATTTGACGTGTTAATACTAAGAGAATAAACTTGACAAGATATTGAGGATGATGAACTAGCTGAGATGCCTACCCAGCACTTGAAAACACTCCTTCATGCCTGTTCTTGCTCACAAAAGTGTGTTCAGAAAGCAGATCCTGAAACATAGATAAAATGACTTACCTATCATGATGGACTGTTAAGAAAAGAGAAAAAGGTAATGATAACATACCTTCTAACACCCCAGTTATCAAATAACAAAACACTGTCAAAGCAGTGGGAAGCACAGCATAAGGATTATCGTGTGTGTAAGCAGGAATATAGAAAGATTAAGTACCTCCTTCCCTTTGTTAATACAGTATGTCTAAAGGTATTTACAACCTTTTGGAACATTTCCTCAAAACAGCTTTATGCTCTAATTCATTACTTACGTAAAACTCAAATGCCTATTCCCAAATTACATGGTAATCATAGCCATATTCCTGCTAATAAGATACCAACACAGGCTATAATAAGGGTAGAAAAGTTTCTCCTAGGTCTGATGGAGGAAGAAGGTGAAGTAATTACAACACGTACATATAAGCGGAAGTTGACAGTTGGGAAAGTTGTGCGCTCTATGGAGGTAGAAAAGATCATTTACCTTCCATCTCATCTTTCCTATCATGCAATTTATAAGATGTATCTTATGTCTATTGGTTTGCATGAGGTAGAGGCACAAGTCTCTTTTACAAAGTTTTATTGGATATAGAAAAGCTCTGAGACATTGTGCTTTATGAAAATTTGGAAAGCCTCCAAAAATGTCTGTGATGAGTGTACCATATTGCGAAACCTATCTAAAGGTCAGGAGAACTTAGTAGTAGGTATTGGTGAAAAGGTTGATAGTAACAAGCTATTGAATATGGAAATTTCACAGCAGGATGAGAAGGTAAGGTAACTACAAGTACATCAACAAGAGTACAGAGCATGTCGTTTAGCTTATGAAAATGATATTCAACAAGCAAAAGATTTGGGATCTGAGGTAAGTGCTTTTTCCTTTGATTTTCAACAAGTGGTTGAAATACCCAGAGTACCACAATAGCCATCTCAATGGTACTATTGGTCTCCATTCAAGTTATATGTATTTGGTATAGTTGATGATGCAATTAATAAGCATTATCATGCTATATTTACAGAAGCACAGCAGGGAAAGGGGGCAAACCAAGTTGTGTCAATTTTGCATTATTTCTTGACCGCAATCCCAAGACTTAAAGCTCAGATTCACCTCTCGGCAGACAATTGTGGAGGCCAGAATAAGAATAAGACAATGTTGTGGTATCTTTGTTAGCTAGTTGTAGCTCAGGATATAGAGGAAATTGTACTGGGATTCCAGATCAAGGGTCACACAAGAAATAGTGTAGATTGTGGCTTTGAAACAGTGAGGTAAAAGGCAAACAGAAATGAGGTTTGGACTCCTGAAATGTATGCAGTACTGGTTGATACTACTGATAAGGCAGGTAATATAAAAGCTATACGGTTTTTCAATGATCCTTCAGAAACTATGATTCGGAATTGGGAGTCAGCTCTTAAGCCTTATTTGAATGCCATGAAGGGAATTCAAAGCTATCATTTCTTTCGTTTTCTTTCACTGAATCCAGATATTGTTGAAGTAAAGAGACTACCACAGGATGAGTGGATGAAGGTGGATTTACGAAAAAAGGACTTTGCCTTACCCATGTTCATGAAAATTGAACCATGTGGACTTTCAAATACAGGATTGAATCCAGAGAAACGTCACGATCTCTAGAATAAATATTCTCCTTATGTTCTATCTCAGTACCACAATTAATAGTACTACTCAAAGCCAGATGATCAACTAATTTCTACTGTACGTGAAAAGAAGAATCTACGGGCAATTAATGCTAAAGGAGTCCAGTGTAAGCTGGCCCAAGAATCAGATAGAGATGAGAACTCCAATAACAAGTTGGTGGAATCTCTAACCACAGTTCCTGTCAAAAGAGGTCGTAGTAGACCTCCTGGCTCTAAAAATAAGCGAAAGGCAGTGGATTCAAGTTAAAACACTTATTAATTGTGCTTATTCAGCTCTTTTAACTTTTTTTAATATGTATTATCAATTGATAGTCTTGATTGAACCTATTATTTACCTGTATGATAGAAAATATTTACATAGAATTAAACAGACAGCTGAGTCCAATCATATCCTTGATTTTGATGCTGTTTAGTCTATTGCTGGTTGGACTATTTCAATTTTATTGTGAAAAAAACATTTTTCTCCTTTTCTCAAAAGGTTGTTGGTTGCTATGCAAACTTAAACTGGTCCTAACTCAAAACAGCTAAAAAGCGAAGTTACTCCTTTTCCCTGAACAACACCCATGTGATGGTCGGATGGAGCGCAGCAGGTGATGACAAAGGTTATTTTACAGCCCTAGCACATGAGAAATCACTCGGAATTAAAATTTCGCGTCCCTGTTGTGCCCCAACCAAGTCCCCTACAAATACCCAGACAGCCGGTATTATATCACCAACTACATGGCATATGATATGGTACCACCCAATTATTCAAGTTCTTACAGTATATTCCAGTTACCGCGTCTTACGACGCCGAGAGCCGCACAACTCCCGATCGCAGTCCGTCGTGCGCAGCGCCGGGAATTCTGGTCGGGAAAAATGTCGAGATCTGGAACGCGTCCTGGTTTGACTGGAGGTGGATCGGTAGGGTTCTATCTAAGCCGAGACCTATCCTACCGGTTCCTTGCCAACCCTGGGTAGATCGTTGGTATGTATGATATGATAATAGCCTACGGTACTGGTGCCTTATCGGGCAACGCACAGCCCAAGACCCTACGCGGATATCAGGGGAAACCCCGGTCGGGATATGAACAACGGGGGGGGGGGGAACAGGCGGCGGTGGTCAAATACTCCCGACAAGATTCACTATTCTACGATAGTATTCTCTACGCCGGGGGGGCTAAATGGGTAATACCAACAATGGGGGAAAATGAAACTCCCTCTCTCTCTTCCGCTCTTTGATACCGGTATGATAATTCAATGAATACTAGTTTCTTATCCAAGATACTATACAAACCTCCCGTCCCCCCCCCCCCGAAAACAACGGGTAGATAGATAGATACTCCCTTGGTGCAAAAGTTAATGTACAGTACTCTTTACAACTTAATACCGGGTAGATGCTGAAAACGAGAGGGGACAACCGTCCCGTTTTCCGGAACCCAGGGAGTTTATCCAAAGGTGGCTTGGCTGATACTGACCCAGTATATAGATGTAGGGATGAATTATCCGGCGCTGAGCTATTCACCAAACCTGCCACGGGGGAAAGAAAAAAAAAACCCCCCTGCCTCAGCGCAAACCTCCACGGGACCAAGCGCAGTCCGGAATCTTCCCGGTTGAGAATCTACCCAAATTACCGTATGGGATTCTTTTCATCACACAGTAAGATACCCCAAACTCGACCCGATCACCGGCCGAGCCGGATAGTGGGGGTGCCTACACGGTAAGGAAGAACAAAGAATCCGACGAAGCGGGAATAGAAGCACGTCGCCGGGCTTAAAGCGTGAGGGGACGGGAAAGGGATAAGCATCTTGAGGAGGACTATCAGAAGCACGAATTCTCACTCTGTAAGTTGGATCCACCAACAACTATTCAAATCACCTACCGATTTCCACTCTCTCCTGGAAACCCCTGGTTTTGGGTGGTCGCGAGTTATTGTATGACGCTCTGCGGTTCCGACGCCACTCGTGTGTGGGGATATCGTGCATTTACCATCCACGCGAGCGCACCCACGGGCCCGAGCACAGGTCGTGATATGTATATACATGGCACCCGGGTGTGGCGACAAGAAGTCATCGTTTAGAGCCACTTTTGGGCCGGGAATGCTTTTTCTCGCTGCACTGGAAGTTGGCCATCTACAAAATATGTACAACTACTAGTTTTCCGTGTATAGTACTGTACGTACCACACACAGTGCTGCAACTCGTGACTCCCGAAGCGCACCCTGATAGACAATGTATCTCGGTTCCCATTCGTCAGCCCCGTACCGAAAGGACGCATGATCGGGGTGAATCCTAACTTACATTCCAAGTGCAGCGTAATACCGGTATGTTGTTGTTTTTCTCTGCGCTAACGGACCAACTCACTGTTGACCAATACCTCACTCTGTCTTTACACAGACCTGGTACAAACAAAATTACCGTAGGCAATCATTTAAAATAGTCTCACACTCCACCGGTCCGTACAAACTCTCCTGTGTGCTCTTTTGTGAGTGGGTATGATACGTAATTGAATTGTTCCACACCAGTAGTATAAGATCCCTCACTCAAGCTCCAAAGGACCCAACGAAAAAAGGACAAAAAAAAAAAAAAAACCGAGCCGATAGAAGGAAGGAAGGAAATTTTTGTACAACCCGTCAAGTACTGTAACTCTTCCTGCATATACGAGTACCATTCTGAGTAACTCCCCTGCTCCGATTACTTAACCCTCCTAACGCTGCATCTCCATGCATTTCGTGCTGGAGGACTGATTACGTGGGTACCCAAGTAATATATACCAGTGGTAAGTTTGGGGAATGATCACGTTCTCGAGTATGATTTACTCACTTCACTCACTTTGGAATAATCGTATGGGGAACAGAACTCGAGTATCGGTGTTGTGTCAAGGGTGCGCTTGTTCACATCCCACCAGCTCTCTCTCATCGCGCAGTGCTATTAATACCCCGCCGTATCATATCACACCCCCCCCCGGCTTCCTTCCAGTTTATTATATGTAAGCTTAAGGTGACCTAGGCGATTTTGCTTTGGAACTCCTAGACCCCCAGTATGATATACCTTCTTTGACCTGGCGGTGGACTATTTTCAGAAGCACCGTGTGGTGGGGTGGATAGATGGCAAGTACTTGTTTCAAAATGGCCATGGATGAGATACTCTAATTTCGAGAGACCCTCTTAAGCTCCCAAGCATACATACGGTCGTGAACCGTCAGACACGAAAAAAAAACCCGAGATTTTCAAAAAAAAAAAAAAAACCGAGCACCTTTTTCTCACGAGTTCGTGCAGATTCCCAGCGCTCAAGCTCTCTAATTTTCCGAAACATTACGGTAATTAATGCGCAGGGCAAACTGCTTTTGTTACATTATAGAAAAAAGAAAGAAAAAAAACTATGAATTTTTTTCACATCTGCTACCGTAGGTCTTCAGTTATCCATGTATCCCATGTATCCATCATATCTTTTCTCGTTTTAACCGGTTGGAGGGGGGGGGTGAGCAGTGCGGATTTGTGATTTCCCTGATCCCCCTTCTCCCCAGCGACGACTTTTTTGTCCAGGGGGACTATATGATATGCAGGTCGACGATAGCCCCCCCCCGCAAAACAAAAAGAAAAAAAAGAAAAAATCACTCATATACCCCACACCCGACCCCCCTCCCACTTAGCAAACAGAGCTTAGAGCGGGGACTTGATTACCCGCTTCACACCCTCTCACTCGTATCTGAGTCAGTCAGTCGGTTAGTCAAATCCGCAGGCTGAATAAATAGATGCGCTTTCCGCCTGCTATGTATTGGCGACGCCCTCTTTCTCTCGACAAGAAGTGCTCGGGCCCGGTTTGACCTTTTGTGGCCTTGGTTGCGCGCGGCTTTTTCGAGGTTGGGAGGATGCTGCGCGACAGAGGTCTATAGGACCGTGGTGGTGGGAGGAGAGCACGGAGGGGGATGGAATGGTGCGGTGGATGAAATTTGCGGGATGGTGGTTGCGAGGGAGCGTGCACGAATATATATCTGAAGATTGCTCGGCGATTCTTCGCCCATATTCTTGTTTATTGAAACTAACTGACGCTTCGCCATCTCGGAAGGTATACAAGACTAATGAATCTAGGGCAGGAATAAAATATACCCACCGGCTGGTGTCCAAGCTGTGCACGGTACGGTAAAAAACATTTTCAAACTACCTTTGCCCACCCACCTCGGATCCGAAAATCTCCTCGAGCACACCACCGAGTACCAAAACGCCTTCGAATCCAGCGAGTAACCAGAACGGCCATCCGCTTCCAATACCATCAAATCCCCACCCGCCCAGTTTTGTGAGCGCGAGGATCCCAACCCCTCCAGAAAGACTGTACACGCCTGCTATACCGCCCTTGGCGTATAGTCTATCACGAACCCTAGGGGTCCCAACTCCAGGGAGTAGTGGCTGCTGCTCCTCTTCCTCCTCCCCCTCTGCGTGGTAAGCGGAGACGGCACGGGCGAGCAACCCAAGAGAACATACGATCCCACCAATCTGTGCCGCACCCATTAATACAGCGTATACCCAGACCATGGGATTCTCCCGTGGCTCTGGGGATATTAACGTTCCGAAGCCGGTGAAGCCGACGACGCCTAGGAACGCCGACACCACCAATGGAGTATTCCGCCGACCCCTTGCCGCCGCATGATCGGCCCAAAAACCGAACGCGGGAGCGAGCAAGAGTGCGGTTAGCTGTGTTGTGCCCGTGAGCTTTGCGGCGAGTATGTAAGCTTGCCTGCAGGTTTGCGGGGCTGGCGAGGGGGGCGTTGAAGGGGGGCAGAGGCCTTGATGGATAAAGTATGCGTTTACGAAGAGGGGGATGAAGAGTGATATTCCGACTGATGTTGCACGGGCGACGAATCCGGCTAGGTAAGAAAGCGAGAGACGGGTGTCTGTAAGACCGGCTTTGAATGCAGTTTTCAGTGACCTCAAGCCGCCGCCGCTGTGGAGGGCGGAACGAGGAGATCGAGCGGAATCAGGTGTTGGAGGTGCAGACGGGGAAGAGGGTGGTGGGGATAGCAACGAAGGCAACGCTTCTGGAGATCCGCCCCAGATTTTAATCCAAATCCACACTCTCGCGCTGTATATATACCTCCTAAAGCTCATATGACCAGCTCCCTTTCCGCGTCCTGGCAAGCCGAAAAGGCACCAGATCCCAACCCCCGTGGCGACCGCAGCGACCGTGTAAAACGTCCGTCGAACCGCCTCCTCAGGACCGTATTGGGCGAATCGAGTGGGCAGCCGAAGGAATACCAGGAGCGCGAGCAACGCTCCACACCCGGTAAATAATCCCACCAGCCCGGCAAGTTTCCCACCAAACTGCGCCAGCGGGGTATCTGCCTCGCGAACGACCGGCGCACGCGAACTCTCGCTCGGCGGTGTGACTATGATTCTCCTGGGCGCGGCGTTATCCTCTGCGACTGTCATCTCGGGTAGAATCGCAGAGACCATCGTCGCGACGCCAGCCGCACCAACCGAGAATACCATTCTGGCGAGCAATAACCCGGGGTAGACGGTCGGGACGTTGACAAATAGCACAAGCGAGCCGGCAACAATCCAGTAGCAGAGCACTACTACCCCGCGAGTGCCGAGCCTCCCATCAGACATGGCACCCCAGAACGGAGCGGCGAAGATAGCGACGAGTTCATCGACGAAACCGAGGGTGCCGACAATGTCGCCGAGATGCGAGCGCTTGTGGAGGAGATCGGTTAGCACGAAGGAGAGCGTGGCATTCAGGAAGACGAGAAAGGAGATTGAGAACAGGGAAACACCAAGCAAGTACGTGACAGCGTGTAGTGGGCGGATGTGTGGCGAAAAGGGTAGTCGACGGGGGAGGGGCATCGTGCTAGGCTGGGTTGTTGTGAAGTGGTTGTGCGATCATGACGTTGGCGAGTAATCTGAAACCAAAGAAGCTTGTAGTGCCTGGAGAACTAGGTAGAAGTCACGTGAGTCCCAAAAATGGTTACTTAATCATCCCAAACTCCCACTCCCTGCTCGCCCGAGGCCTGCCCCCGGTGAACATCGTGTCACGATTCTCCCCTTTTCATGCGATCGAACACGACCCCCCACACATTTCAGCTCCAACTTGCCCTCTCCCCCAGGAGGTAAAACATTTTCTCAGCTGAAGATCGTCCGGCCGAACCTGAGCGAAACCCCACAGGGTGGGATTAATATGAACATGGGCTTATGTAATTCCACTTTCGAACGCGCTCCGCCAACGAGTGATGTGCTATGATCTCTGTAAGCACTAACTTTATCTAGAATCCCTGTAAAAGCACAACTTTAAATTGAGGAGGGGCAGTGGGTTACGATACGGCGCTGGTACGGGATTCTTGGAGGAAGGTGGTGCTAAGTGGGAAGGGGGGATCTAGTGCTGGGTAGATTTAGGGGTGAAGATGTACAGTACAGTACTCTACCGCAAGTGTTCCCTCCCTGGGTTAGAAGAACAAAGGGTTAACACTCCTTACCGTAATTGCAGAGGAGTCATTGCCGGTAATATACCCGCAGTATATCCAGGGTCCGGCCCAGTGGTGGAGCACAGGGTTACCGTTATCTAGGGGTTCTACCGCTACGCTATACACTAGTAAAGCCGCGTCAGTAATGCTCTCATATCCCCCCTCGCACCCCAAGGACCACACCCCGCAACAACAAGAGAGAAGAAAGAGGAGGTTAGATTACCTGTTTTCGGATACGCCTCTAGGGGTGCTGTAAACTTTTATCAGAACTTGTCTTGCCGAATAATAAGGGAGAGAGGGTTGGCGATGGGTTTCCAAGGGCTGGGGTACTTGGGAGGGTATTAGAACTTTACGGGTGGGGCTGTACTGGTACTGTACAGCACTCATACTACCGGTAGTGAAATGATCGGTCAGGGCAAGGGTTGCCCCCTCGCGGCAGGGCAAAAAAGCATATTTATTTATTTATTTTGTTTTTCGAATGTATGATACAAGTAAGGATACTTTATGCCAGCTTGTGCATGTACTGTATGGCGGCATATCTGGACGACGCAAGACGGGTACCGGTAGGCAACGGCAATGTAAGACAAGTCATAAAGTAAGGTTTTTAACAGCAGATAAACGAGTGTATTGTACAGCACCGGTATGTAATCGGGGCGTCAAAAAAAACGAGCGTGCAGATAAAAATGACCTCACAACAAAAGCAAAACAATCCAACGAGCGACGTGAAGAAGAAAAGGAATGTAAGAAAGAAACGACAGACAAAAGTGCCCAAAAAAATAAAAAACGAAGGATAATCTTTCTCCCTCCCCCCCAGGGAGTGAGTAAAGCAGAGTAAGGTAGAGTGGAGTGGATAATAGCGACCCCCGAATAATGAGAGCTACCTTTCAATCCCATAACGCCACCCCCATACAACCACTTCCATTCTTTCCATACCAGCGCACCCGTGCCAAAGCACCCCCCAAAACTCTACATACAACTACAGTCTAGGAAGTGGCGATCCGCTCTCAGCGTATAGACTCAGGCCGTTAATATCAATACCATCACAACATCCCCCCTTCCGCCGTCACCTCAGCTCCAACCTAACACGTACGTAGAGTCTCAAATATTGCCAGTAGAACCCCACTCTCGCAGTATTCTGTTACCGCGGCATTCGGCGACCAAAGGTCAGCCCCGGCGTAGCCTAGAACTATTCCTACTCCCTCCTAAATTGCCGGAGTAGTCTCCCCAGAACCCCCCCCCTGCTAGCCTGACGCGGGAAATATTTCTTCTCATGTGTAGTGTAATTTCCCAGATCCGTCAACGTCTGGAACCTTCGCGGGGTGCGGCGACCAGGGTAGCGGGTTTCGACAAGGTCAACCAAGTTTACGTGGATGGTAGATAGTGTCTAGATATCCCATTAGCTCCATGTTCTATAAAATGGTGAGGGGTACAAACCTTCCGGCACTGCCTGAGAGTCACCGGAATTCTCTCCTCGGGAACGCCTACGACTCGGCACAACCTCTGCCAGTTCTCGAGGTCGTTGTCGTTGATGCCGAAGATATAGTTGAATTCATTTATAAGCGCCTTGCGGAAGCTGGCCATTGCACGGCGCTCCGAGTGACTCCCCCTTGCCCACCTCTTGTGTTCGCAGAGCCGGGCAAAGTCGTGGAAAATGTTCCAGTTCGCCGGGGGGACTGCGGTAGTTGGGGTAGGCGTAAAGGTAGGATATCGGGCAAAGAATTGGTCGAGGGGACTTTGGGGGTTGGGTGGAGCGGCGGGGAGGGAGGGGGGTGGGGTTGGGAAGGTGGTGGTGAGGGAGTGATCGAAGTTTTGTGCGGCTGGAGTGGGAGTAGTTGGGGTTTGGCTGGTGAAGTCGGTGTGTTGGAAAGGAGGAGAGAGTGGGAGGTAGGTTTGATGATGAGAGATGACCCCGGGAGAGAAGGACATGATGGGTGAAAGAATGAGAAGGGTGGTGAGTTAGGAGAGTAGAAAGGATAGAAACCTGAACGGTAGGTCCACTTCAGTAGTGTTACCAAAGAGTTTGGGCGAAGAAGTGTAACCAAAGTAACGGTAGTAGTAGTAGTCCTGAGTTTGCTAGTGTGGAAGTATTGTATTCCCTTTTGTTTTGTGGGCTATAAGGATTCTTATACTCCCAATCGTACCCTGTGATATATCGAAGGAAAAATGGAAAAATCAAATAAAAAACCAAGAATACTAGAAGATTCAAGGCACGCTCTCTCCCTCCAAGCTTTACCATACTCCCACTACCCCTGCCAACACACCCACCAGACACAACCCACCCACCAGCATATGCTCATCCCAGTCTAAGACACACTGTGCCTGGCCATCAGAGATGCCTCCCGTGGGAGATGTCCAGATCGGATCTGGAGTTATTTTGCATTTGGTTGTGTCGCTTTGCTGCCTATCATATCACCCTTCTCACTTAACTTACCCGTCAAGTATAGCACTAGACTGCACTCCCGGTAACTAGACTGCACTCCCGGTAGGAACTAACGGCCCTTCGCCAATCAATCACGTTGAACCTACCGTTGCAGCCGCAAGACAATGCAAGTGGGTATGTTACTAGTACTATGCTCGAGCACCAAAGTAAGTTACAGGGCGCGAACATTAAGGCGTCTCCCTTACACCCCCAGAGATCAGAACACATCCCGCTGCACATTATTGATTAGTATTGGTATGATATTGGTTATTACCCCTCCCTCGCATTGATGGCACATACTCGAGCAGTTAAGTTACCAACTGTTACTTGAGCCTGTTTGCTGACGGCAACCGACTTGAGTTATCCCTTTGTCGCCACCGTGGCGCGGTTCTATGACTAAATGGGTCACCCCTCCAAGTAGTCTTGCGAGAAAAGCGTGTCGAAGGGAAACCAAGCAGACTCCGCCTACTAATAGTGGACTGACCGTCGTAGGTAAATTACTCAGTTAACCCAATCAGTTATATCGCGCGGTGTCGTGGTCCGTCAAGTCAAGTATTCTCGACTGGCAAAGCAGACAAAAGCTGAACAAGGAATGTTCGGAAGCCACAGTTGGTTATGGGCTTTGGCCTGTTTGGGCTAGGCGCCTCACCCAATCGGTATGATAAAGTATATTCAAGCAAGCCTCTCAGTAGTACATTTACCGTACGATAGAAAGGTAGACTCGAAAGGCTCACTCACTTTGTTGGAGTGATGCCATGTGACGTGACTGGTGACAAGATATTTTACTACACTAGTTGCACGGTGCGTGTCCCTCAGAATCAAGGACCGATGACCATTTAGCAATCTACCTATCCTCCTCGTACAGTACACGCCCAGCCACCACGCAGGTACCGTACTCGAGTACTGTACAGTACATTCCCGGTTATTGTTACCCTTTCCCCAGATCGCGAACACTACGGTACTTGAGAGTAATAACCTAAAAATACAGATTACGGTGCCACAGTCGATTAAAAAAAACCGAAACCAGCTCCTTTGTTTTTTCTCCCTTCTTTTCCTTCCTCCTCCCTCCCCTCCTTCTTTCTACTTTTTATTTTCCCTGGATCCCGAGCATCGTCAGTACTTGAAACTAATCCCAGTCTGCGGCTGTGGCTGCGGGAGCTATCTCCTCGAGCAGTGTATGATAGTTACAATAAGTTATTAGACTAGACTAGCTCGTCGGGTTCTCCCTAGCGAGGGAGGCGTTACCATGAGATTTGGCACGGAAAACAGCTCAGATCCCACTGACTCTCCTCTCCTCTCTCCAGGGAAAAGCAAAAAAAGCGAAATGTTTAGAGGCACCATTTTTTAGCCTCGGAAAACCCGAAATGAATATGCCGTGGTGCCGTGGCTTCGTTTCTCTCTCATGTAAAGTCGCAATAATAGCTCTGCTTTATACCGGCATGTGGACCTCGGTTCAGAGTATTGTCAGAGTTGGTGGAGAAACAAAAAGGGGTCTTTTTCTATCATACTCGTCTTTGTGGATTGCGGGCAGTACGTAGCGAACTCGATCGAGCGCTGTTGCGGGATCCATTTTTACTTGTGCTCGTGATAGGTGCATTCAGAAGTATACTCGGTGCGAAACCCCTCAAGTAACGCCGAGCCACTGCACGACACTCGTTTACTTTAACCTCCAGCAAGAAGCGTTCCCACTCTTAAAGCAGAAACCAGGCGGCGCCCGGCTGTCTGCCTCTCTCCCGAGACGACCTGTCGCCCCGGGAACAGTCCGGGGCACCCAAAGAGCCATCCGTGCCAAAAGTTAAGCGCGTCGCGAACTGACACGGAGCGTTAACTTACCCCAAGTGTGGCATGGCAACCGCCAAGTCCCAGGGCTAACCACCACCACCCCGCAGAATCTGCCATCAGAGGTGCTCAACAAATACCAAAAGCCCGCCGGAGCCATAAGGTACGGGCCCCGGCGGGAAGTTAGAGAACAGCTATTTGATCTTAACCGGCCACATATATCCCTGTCTGTTCCGGTTGACTTAATGGCTTCCATCCTTGCGCTGTATAATGGATCTAAACGTCAGAGCACACGCCCCGAACCTCCTACTCTACTTTCGCCATTGCGGAGTGCTAAAGTGCTATATAGCCGCTCATGGCGGAGCTATCGCACCGAAAATTGCTAACAATACCTACTGACTTACCTATTTTGCGATTCACCATGGCGGCCCTTACAGTAGATTACGTAGCTGTAGGGTGAAGATGACACTTAACTTGTTAGTTGGCCAGGTTGGTAATCACGGACCCTCGATGGTGGGGTGGGGAAGGTCTACAGATCCAATTTGGAACCGGGTAGATTCAAGGAATTGTTCTCGACTGGCTGTGCGAGGCATCCCGGAAGGCTTGTTTTTGGATCGGGGCTGGTTAGCCAGGGAATGACTTAGAGTTATCAATCTTGACCACCAAATTAAAGGGCTGAGTGTACGAGCGAATTTGCAAGCAATAGGAAGAAAGAATCGTTATCGCATAATCCTGGTGGTCTTGGTGGTCTTAGATAGAATCACAGCAAAGCATTACCGGTATCGTTAGTTACCTACGTCAAGCAGTCAATGGATCATTTAGTACGATGAAAGCGACTGAGTACTCAACAGAGCAGCTTTTCATGATGGAGGTCCTGGGATCCTTTTTTTTATCCTCCTGAAAGAGTCCCACTTTCTCAATAAACTGGAATCGCACGATACCTGGTTTATTGCTACTACCGGCACCCAGGACCTAGAGGATGGTCACAAGATGGTCCTCATGGGGTGTTAAGGCGTTCCAGGTGCAGCATGAAGGATAGGCTCAAAACAGGGGAATTTAGAAGACTCATTAATGCCGTGGTACAGTACTTAATTCTTGCAACCTGAATGATGGCTGAATCTATTTCTATATCTCACGAGAAAAAAGAGGGTAATATATGTCTCAGCATACAGTGCTCGAGTTTCCAGGTGTTGGCCCTTAGGCAGTTACTCATCTAAAGGGCACTAGAACATAGCTAGGCTGTATTTCTATTACAAAGGTTAGACTCTTCTGGACCCTTCGATTTCCAGTTTCGCAAAGGCTCAATTAGAGCTCCACACTCAAGATTTGGTTTCCCCATTATCGTATGAAAAAGAGTAGTGCTTATCCGCTGATATTGAGAAAGATTACGGGCTCCAAATATTTTTTCACGCTCACACATTTCCTAGTCTTCGTTGGGACAGCCGTCACATATAGGTGACTTGTGGGCTCACGGTAGTCATTGAAGGGTATCATACAACGCGAAACCTCTATGATGACTCAAGTGATTGAGCCTTGTGTGAAGGCTCCATTCTGATGTGAAGCGTAGTGTCTGGTCAACAAGAAACAGCCACAACCAAGTTGCCATAGTGGGCCCAAAACGAATATGTTCAAAAAAAAAAAAGGGAAAGACATGGGAAAAACACACCTCCCACAAAATCACATTACGAAAAATATTTCGAATGGTGTAGGGATATTACAACAATGACCACCAGCAGCAACTACAGTAATGTCCTGTGACTCCCTGGGTTCGAAAAGCCTTAGACGATCGGGCCCGTTTTAAGTGCTAAACTGCAAATTGCCTGGAGACGTGATATCATAAACGAAAAGCGATGGTTGCCTCATACCGACGACAACCCTATACAAGATCCTAGGTAGCGGCTTCTTCGCCCTGAACGGGCAATCGTAGTCACGTTTTGTGTATTAGAGGGGTCACTGCCCGCTCCCCCTGCTTGGCCCGGAGGGAGTAAAGACAAACCATCCGTCAGCAATCAACATCGCGACCCCACCATAGCCGGAGGAAACTAGTGATATAAGGTAGATCCCTTTAAGTGAGTACTCTATCCTAACTGCTAGTCGGATACTGGGGGTAACCAACAGTAATGCTTGCTTACGATACTAGCTTGCGGGTAAGATAGAATCAGGTGTTCGTAGACGTTCGGTCTGCGGCTGGCACTCTGGACCATTCGATACTCCTGGCATGATATTTGACAGGCCCTAGTGGGTATTGCTGTTGTATGCTGACTATGCGGGTTAGCATAACCGCAAGGACCCAGAAGATTCCAACTAAACGACTGGAGATGCTAAGCCGAATTTTTTCAGCGAGAACTTGGTTCCCGCTAGTCTCAAAGTCTAAGTAGGTGAAACAAACAGCCCTGCTTTCGCTGGGAAAGATGCTGACCGGTTACTAGTACCCCAGGGTGTTCGGCTCAAGAATTTGAGCGTATCAAGACGATTAATCGTTTGATAGCAGCAATCTGGTGCATGGTAAGATCTTTTACCATGTTTGGGAGGAGGAACTTCTACTAAGTTACTAATATGTATGCTATGCTGGGCTATCCTCGACGTCGGCTTACATGTCGCGAGATATCAAGTCATTTTCGGAAAGAAGTTCAGGGAGGGTCAGGACCCAGCCCCCCGGTACTGATTCCTCCGGGACCCCGTGCTTCTATGATCTAGCGCCTTATAGCTCCCCTCGCTACTACTGATGTTCACAGGCGAGTGTGCGAAACCGAATCGGTTCTTTTTTTTTTCACAGGTCCAGAGAATCGACACTGCTTTTGTTCCTCTCCTCTATTTTGTCCTTCTCCCTCGGGTGCGCTATTGGGGCTTGTTCTTGTGATTGGATTTTTATCAGATGGTGTATGTAGACCTGGGTTCAAATACCTTGTTCATTACCTTTTGTTCGAGATAACTCGCTCGGTAATTCCATCGGGGTATCACTACTAGTTGTACAAGTCATAAATATTTACTGCAGACATGCTGGTCGTAGCAAGGAGCAACCTCTGGAGCAGCGTGGCTTGAGGAAATATCCATGGATATTGCAACCTCAGTTCAACCAGTAGATATAAAAAAATATATATATACAGAGAGAAATAAAGAGAAGAGGTGAGAGAACTAATATATCCAAGAATAAAGTGAAGAATGGCACCTCAACCATGTGGAAGGACCTGGATACAGGCATATCTCCCTCCACTTCCAGCAGATAACTTCCATACTTAAATAAAATAAAAAAAGGATAGGCCTAATAACTAAAAGCCATTAGCTGAAATCCTTCAAAAGTGAGAACAAAATGTTAAAAATTCTTATGGGTCCTATAGAGCTAGCTATCATATAAACTTCAAATTTTCATATATAGATAAGGAAAAAGATAGCTTGCAGTCCAAGATAAATTCATGAACCAATACTGAGAAAAGTAGCTTACCATTTTAAAATACCATCTGCCAACTTATCACTATAAAGTGAGGAGAAAATTTACTACCACAAAGGCATATAAAAGATGAGAAGAAGAATGAGGACAAGAACAACAATGAGTTGATATGGAGAATCAGCTATTCGATTAATTCCAGTAATAAAGATGACTAGGACAATGAGTTGAGTAAACTTAATTTCTAAAAGTTAGTTTAGAAATTTTTTTTTTTTTAAAAAAACTATCCTACCAAGGACTCAGAAGAGTTAAGATTCTTTAATTACTGGTTTTAGGTATACTTAGGATTGCATCAGATTGGACTACATTTTGTAACCTAAGAACCTAAGAAGTAAACCTACTTTTAAGAAATTTCATGAAATTTACTATACTTAGCTGGCTGCTATTTAATTACCATAATTCTCAGTACTATTAAGTGGAGGATAATAGAGCTGATGGAAGAGAATATTAGGTTGGTTAATATATGTTGCAGAATATTTCTAATAGTTTTACACCTTATTTTGAGCTTCTAACATACAGCTTAATTATTTAAGTTTCTATGATACCAAAGGTTAGTTATACTTAATCCCAATTCTAACTTTGGAGAAGAGGAAAGCTTATCTTTATATTGTCTTAATTACAATATAGGATTTGATAGAGTAGTATGTGTGGAAAATTGAGAGAAAAAAAGTATAGAATCTTAAAAGAAAGAAGAAGGCTTACCAGAAGTATAGTAGATCATAAAGAGATTGTTATTACATTGACTGTAGGCGAAGTCAGGGGGGTTTTTTGCTATTAAAAAAACAGAGGCGGTATGGTAGGAATTTCCAAATCGCCAGTGTTTGTCATTTACTACCAGTTGATGAAATTAAAAGCTATAAACTATCCATTTAAGTATTAGCAAAAAATTAACTTAATAAATGGTTAAGAGAACAGTAATAGGAGGTTGAGATAATTAGAAGAGTTAAAGGTAGTGGTGGCATAGTAGAAGAAGAGATTAATTAACAAGATAAAAAGGAGGTTAAAGACTTCATACAGGAAATAGATATCTACAGTAAACAGCTATCAAGAATTAGTAGAACCCATATTGACCAATGTATATAATGATATTTTTATAAACCATGCTCTAATTTAACTACTTAGTACACTATTAGCATCTAATTATTTAAGTTTATATAATAGTTAAAAGATACTAGTAGTTAGAAGAAGGAGGATGAGGATGTCAGGTATAATAGTGCAAGGTAGGGTAAGAATTACAAAATTGTATTTAGTTCTGTAGGAAGTGCTTACAAGCAGGAGTAGAACTCTGAAATCCTGATTGGTTTAATTCTTATATCTAGATGAGGATAAAAAGATAAACAGTATAACATGTTCACTATGTGCTAATCACATTTTGGGATAAGGTACGATAGTTGACAGGTGGCCTGCTCTACTACAGAGAAGGTGAGAGCTGCAAACTAAAGAAGGCTTCAAAGATATACTGAGAAAACTTAAAGAAGTAACTGTTCAACCAAGTATATTGAAATACTGTCTGTTGATGTGTGCCTTTTCCATTGTGGAATCAGGTAGTCTCAAATACACAAAACTGTTCATATCAAGCATGAATGAAACTAATCAAAGGTCTCAAGTAATACACTTTGGTAAAATACCTTAAGTATCAAAACAATACTTAAAACAAAATAAGTATTAGAGCAATACTTAAAACAAAACATAAAACAAAATCCTTAACAGAGTACCCATACTGGTTACATTCCCCAAACCAAAATAATTGTTTAACGCGAAATAAAACCTGATAACCTGTCTCAAATCAGATTGTGACAAGGCAGATTGGAGCAAAGGAATAATGCTTTCACAAGACTCACACTTACAAGTCATAGGTGTTTATTGTTATGTGATGACTTATAGTTATAAATCATATGATATTATGACTTTTACACATGACTCATACTTATGAGTCATAAGTCTCATACATGTAATATACTTGCATATATGATTTATTATGATGGTTATAATTAGTTTTAGTATGTTGTGCAGTTGACTCATGCAGGTCAGCTGAAAATCTCATATGACTCACACTTATAAGTAATAGGATATGGTGATGTGAAGGTATGAGACACATAGGGTTAGGATTGGGTAAGGTATCTGCATAAATAGGTGGGTCTAGGGACCTCCTGTAGAGCATGCTCCATCGCTCCTATTTTCCTCCCACATAGTTTGGCAACACTACGTCAACTATCGTGGGCCTACCCCACTCCCCTCTGCCCCCTCGATGGTTCTTGCCTAGGGGCACGGTTAACTCTTTCATCCTCTCCTGCTTTGGCCTCGCTTGTCTCTTGTCTGCTTGATGGGGGAGTTATCTGGACTCACCCAGTAGTCCTGTCTTGCTAATAGGGGCTCACTTAGCTGTGGCACGGTCAGCCTCCTCTCTTCGTTTCCGGATGGAGCTGGCAGTGGTAGACGTCTTTCTCCCCACTTGCATGATCCCCGTTGGGGAACACCTCGGCTAGTAACTTCGGGGTCTGTCACACGTTGAGACTTGACCATACCCTCCTAGTTGCTCAGGTCAAGTTATGGTCACTTGCTTCTCCTCGCCCTTCCACCTCCTTACTACCGGTGGGATCCCTTCTACTAAGTGACACTATCTCTCGGAGAATAAGGGACTACATGAGAGACATAGTAATACGGCAATAGGTTGGTTGGTTGGGTCTGCACTGGGGCCTTTGGCCCTTCCTCCCTTTTTCTCTTCGGTCACGTCGGCTGGTACCCTACTACTGTTGGCTGGTACCCTACTACCTCTCCCTCTTTTGCTGCTTCGGGTAGCTCCTTCGGCCCTCCCGGACGGACGGCTTGGGACTGTCATTCTGCCAATACCTCCTGCTTTCAGTGGGCGCTCTTTCCTTTTGGTTTTTCCTACTTGCGATCGAAGGGCTATATGCCCAAGGTCTACATTTATGCCACCTGAGTAGACACACCTATTCGTTTTTTCGACTTCACGGGCGAGGCCTGGCCATTGGTTTATCATGACTGCTGGGTACTGGTTGGGTTGGTATCTGGTTGTTGTAGGCAAGGGACTGACTTCGGCCTTTGGTTTGGGGTTGCTCTGGTTTGGGTTTTTCTCTGTTCAGTGGGGGGTGTACTGTCGGGATGGGGGTTTTTCCTTGCTTTGAAGGATGGGTTTCTGGGCTTTCTGTCTTTACCATTTGTAGATAGCCGTGCGGGAGACTTGCGGGAGAGTTTTTTTAAACTGAGGACTGGTTGGGTATCGGTGGCTCTAGGAGAGACCCCTTCGCGCTCAAGTCGTGGGACCTTAGGGTTGGGCACCTGGCTGCTGGTGTTAGCCTTTCTGGGGTCACGGTTTTTCTTCTGACTGCTTGAGAACAAGGCAGGGTGGAGGTGCAGGTCTACATGGCGAAAGCTAATATGACCCTCGGCCTTACTTTCGTTAAAACAGATAAATAAATAAGATTATAAAAAAAAAAGAAAAAAAAAAGGACCTCCTGTAGAGACTCCTCCTGCAACTACCAAAGTCTTTCCTATATAACAAAATTAAATCTATACTTTTATTCATACCAAAATCTCCAGTGACACTACGTAAGAAAGAGGTCTTGCTTAGTAGACTAAGAAAGATATCAATAGTCATTATCAAAAGTGGTAACAAAGACAAAGGGTTCCAGAGATATCAAGATATTAAAGAGATAAGTTCACCATCTGTTAAAAATCTAACATATATGAAGTAGGATTGTTATATAATCTGGAAAATTAGAGTACTCAGAAGGCTTGAAAAACTCATTCTCTGCTAATATCCAATTTCCGTCATTGATACACTAAACTCAGGCAGAAACTTTAACAAAATAATAGAATTCAAAGAAATGTAAATCACAGTAGTCACCAATACCAGACTCATGATCTACCTTCACCCATGCTTCATTGCAATTGGGACAATAGTCAACTCAGAGAGTAGTGAAGTAGTCTTTAGACCAAATAACATTGCCGTTCAACAACAGTCCAATAAGCTGCTATTACAGCCTCACATTGAGCTTCTCATAGTTTAACATCATTAAGATATTAGGATAGTGGTTAGTGATTAGATGAGGTTGTCAAGAGCTAGCTCTATAGTTTGAATCTTATTGTCGCTGCCTTTAAATTCCAACTCAAAGTATAAGGCCTAAAAACTATCTCAGGTTTCTAACTCCTAATATTATCTCTGAGTTTCCAGCATAGTCGGTGTCCAGCATATAGTGATGGGGTTGATTGTTGGTAGTAGGGTATCATCTGACATGTTGGCTTCTCACCATTCATTGACCACATCCATAGCATGCTCTAGTCCTTAAAATGATTTCCAACTGTTATTGCTCGAATGATATTCTTTCCATTTGACTAGGAATTGATTGTTTTCATGCTAAAAGTGGTGGTCAGGGATTTTATTAATCTCCCATTCTTCCTTTTTGTCAATGATAATAGGTGGAAGGTGTGAATAGATTCTTCAAGGAAACTTGGAGTCATTATTAGGATAGAATTGCTTGATAACAGAGGCATGGAAAACGGCAGTATAGTAGCAATACATATGTCTCTCTATATGGACAGTGTAGTTCTCAGTATGCTTATCATAGGATAAGACTTTGAAAGGTCCTTACTATTGGGGTTGTATCTTCTTGTAGTAATATATTTGTAAGATGCAAATCATATTTTGGGGTAAGGTATCATAGTTGACAGGTGGCCTGCTCTACTAGAGAGGAGACAAGGAAAGTGAACTAAAGAAGGCTTCAAAGATGTATTGGGAAACTAAAGAGTAACTGTTCAACCAAGTATATTGAAATACTGTCTGTTGAAGTCTGCCTTTTCCATTATAGAATCAGGCGGTCTTTAAATACACAAATCTGTTCATATCTTGCATGAACAAAACTAATCAAAGGTATTAAGTGATATACTTTAGTAAAACCACTTAAGTATCAAAACAATACTTAATATACAAAACAAAACTAAGTATCAAACAATACTTAAAACAAACCAAGTTCAATACGATACTTAAAACAAAACATAAAACAAAATCAAGTATCAAATGATACTTAAAACAAACCAAGTATTAAAGTAATACTTAAAACAAGACATAAAACAAAACCAGGTATTAAACAATACTTAAAATAAACCAAGTATTAATGTAATACTTAAAACAAAATATAAAACAAAACCATTAACTAAGTACCCATACTGGTTATAGACACTGAATAATAGCAACAGAAATTAGAAGCCAGAGTAGAGTTTAGAGTGCCATACTTTGAGTGGGAATTTAAAAGTAGCAATGATGAGAATCAAATTATAGAACCGGTTCTCAAAAACTTTATCTAATTACCAAACACCATCTGAATACCTTAACAATATCAAACTATGAGAAGTTCAATGTAAAGCAGTGATAGCAACTTGTTGGACTGTTGTTAAACTGCAATGTTATCCAACCTATCGACCACTTTGCTACCCTGTGGTCAGACTATTGTCCTGAGTGCAATGAAGCATGGGTAGAAGTAGATGATGAATCCGGTATTTGTAACTACTGTAACCTACATTTCTTTGAGTCACAATATTTTGTTAGAGTTTTTACCTGTGCTTGATATGACTGTTATGATGATATGTTTTTAGCAGAAACTGAGTTTTACAAGCCTTCCGAGGACCATAATATTCAGGATTACTAGGTTTATTTTATTTTAAACAGTTGCTTTGTTTTAGGAAATGTAACTGGTATGGGTACTGGGTTAAGGGTTTTGTTTATAGTTTTATTATATGTTTTGCTTTAAGTATCACTTGGATACTTGGTTTGTTTTAAGTATTGTTTGATACTTGGCTTTGTTTATGTTTTGTTTTAAGTATCACTTTGATACTTAGTTTGTTTTAAGTATCGTTTAATTCTTGAATTTTGTGTTTTAAGTAATATTGTGATACTTAAGTAGTTTTACCAAAGTGTATCGCTTGATACCTTTAATTAGTTTCATTCATACTAGATATGAACAGATTTGTGTATTTAAAGACTGCCTGATTTTATGATAGAAAAGGCAGACTTCAACAGACAGTATTTCAATATACTTGATTGAACAGTTACTTTTTTAAGTTTTCTCAGTATAACTCTGAAGCCTCCATTAGTTTGCAGCTCTCATTTTCACTGTGGTAGAGCAGGCCACCTGTCAACTATTGTACCTTATCCCAAAACGTGATTAGCACCTTGCGAACATGTTATACCTGGTGATATATACTGGAAAACTCTGTAAGGATGGGTGGGCAGCAACTTGCTGCTATATACTGGAGAATCTTTGGGAGGATAGGAAATTAGATCATTTAGGAATAGTTGCTAATGTAAGTAAAAGCAGAATATACTAATAATAACTGGAGAAGAATATGTAAGAATTGGTATATGAGAGAAAAATTTACTAATAAAAATAGATGTAGAATAGGGATAGGTGGGATGGAAATTTAGGTAGGCTAGTGGGTGGGAATATCCTGATGCAAGCAGGATGAAGTTTCTAGGTGAGTTAAGACCCCCTATTCTTTTTTTAATTAATGAACAGTTACTAACATAGAGTGAATAAATTATATATGATGGGATAGATTTATTGGTGGGTTGGTGGGTGGGAATCTACCAACAGAATAAAATTAAAAAAATACAATAGATGAGTGAGAACCCCCCTCCAAATGTAAGCAGGTAAGAAAATAGACAGAAGGGATGGAGAAATTGGTGGGCTGGTGGGTTGGATAATACTAACATAGCAGGAGAAAAATCCTTAAGAACAAATAAAATTGAGGAGAATCTGAGGAATATTATTATATGCTCAAGTGATGAAAATATCTAACTCTGACCTGTTCCTTGATGAATAGTGAATACTGAAAAAATAGATAAAATCTGATGAGCTTTTTCTTTCTTTTTTTCATTGACTATTTTTTTATACTTTTTTTTTTTTTTAAAAAAAAAAAGATACATACCAACTGTCTCCTCTTTCTTATGTATTACTTCTTACTGGCAGTAATTTATAGTGATTCTATAGCAATAGAAATCTCAATAGCAGAAGCCAATGTTTTGCAAAATCAAGTTGTTCTCTCTGACTTGGTTTTGCTTTACATGTTCTACATTTATAACTTGTAAGTAATAGTCAAGAGATAGCTACAGAGTGGCCGGGTGTACTAGTACAGTAAAGATTCTCAGCTCCAGACAACTTTCCAGGGAAATCGGGAGTTCCCGGCGAGAGAAAAAAAAAAATACCGTGTATAAGAATCATAAACACATGTGTGTTCGGCGCGTATCGTAAGGTGCGAATATACCCGTGGAAAAAAACACCCCACAAATAATGTCGGCTCCGTCATTTAGTAACAATAATAACAATAAAAAGAGACAACACAGTCTTCCGAGGATTTTTTTTTTTCGCAGAGGTATTGCTTAGCGAAATGATACTCTTCGTGTAGCATTCGCACAGAGGGTTCTCACAACCTTCGCATGGGGCTGGGGCCTGTGCGAAGGACATTACAGAACGACTATCATACAGCGCAGTTAGTCTACGGGAGTAACTTATGGGCAAAATCGCACTTTGGGAGTGACTCCATGTCCTCGAACCATCATACCTACCACCTCGAGGGATTTTCGACAGGCTCAGCTGATCTATCGAGTGATCACTTATGACATGACTATTACAATCAATCATCTTTACTTCTCCACCATTTACTTTTTCTTTCCTTCCTTTTGTCTCCCCTTTCCTTCCAGTTTTACAAATTACCGACCGGCTGACCGGCGGGCGGGGTGCTAGAACTCCTGAAAAGCAAGATCGTGAGCAATGCACTCTGGCGTGGTCCAGTCCAGTCCAGTCTAAAAATAACATTTTAACTGCCAAGTTAAGGTAATTGAAACCGTATCCGACTGGGGTGTCTCATCACCCTCTTTGCGAGTAGTCTAACAGCGATGGGGCTTTCCACATGGGCGGTGGGGTGCTGGGGGCTGGTGAGTACCCGAGGGGGATATGTTAGGATTGCTATTTTCCTCGCTCTGGTAGACAGACATCTACCCACCTCCCTATCGGGCGGACGGTCAGGTTACAGATCTACGAATCTCTTCGCGAGTAGGTGTCTCTCCATATTTTACAGGAGGTAAACGAGCAAATAAAAAAATCTTGGCGTAGTAGGTATTAGAGGAAAGAGTATGTGTGATGGTCCCGTGATAAATAATCAGATTCGTTCATTACTAATTACCGTAGTTTTCAAGGATACGACAAACAGCCCTTTGGAGAGGGGAAGGGGAGGAGAGGAGATGGAAAATGGTAGGCCCGTTTTTTCCCTCGAGCTCCTTCTCCTGTAGGGTCGGCGGTGGGTTTCGAGTGATGCGGTGTAACTAGTTTAGAAACAAAGCATTCGGATTTTTCTTTTTTATCCTTCTCCGGATCCGAAGCAGTTTACGGTACTGGGTCTACTCCGTGATGGGGTAGCCTCGTGGTCTTTTGGACGCTGAAATGTTCCGTCATGTTTGCACAGGACAAACTCCTTTTCTCTCTCTCCAAAAAAAGAACTCGAAACGCCAACGGTATGATATTATCTCCACTCTACATCGCTTAGCGGACAAGGCGAAATAGCTAGATTTCTTCCCAGGGAGCACCTCGGATGGCTAGGGCTGTGGGAAATATCGTGGGAAATGATTTGCTTCGTTCATCTCCCCCCACATCAATGTGGTCGGTGCAAGTATGTATCGGACTACTAATTACCCTCAGCTTTCATTCCCTGAACCTCAACTTGGGATATCCCAGTCTGTCATCTACTCGCGCCTAGTCCCTTGCTCCTTCCGAAAGCTTGTGCGACACCGGTGCTCCCCGACCGACTTTCGATCCTCGTCTTCATCCCATTGTTCTCTTGTTCGTCAAAGATCCACGGCATGAGTGTGGAGTAAGGTGAGTACTAACTGCCAATATCATGATAGGCCAGGCACAAGTGCTTAATTACCTACAACGTGTGCTTAGCCTCCCAAAAGTGCACACTACCCTAACCGCCTCTCTTCACATGCTAGGAAAAGACGAAGGAGGGGGAGGAAGGAAGGATTAAGGGAAGGGAAAAAGAAAAAGGGTGGATAAGATAGTATTTGATTGATTATTCCATGCGCCATGTACCACGCGGATAACCCCTTGCTTCCCGCAGAAGTCTTGGCGATTGGTGGTGAACCGCTGCGGCGGATGATTAATGGATCGAGGATCATAATTATCATATCAGACCTGTACTGTACACATATGATACCGTGGGAACTCGCACAAATCTCCTATAGTATTTTATTCGGAAATTCAGAGACAAACCGCTCAGAGGAGTAATAGTCTTCCCCCCTTTTACCCGGTCATCTATATCTTGGTCCCGCGCTGAACTTGTCCGGTCTCATTGTGGTCTAGTTCGACTGCTTATCTGATACTGGAGTGTACGAGCCGTTTTTGCGGCATCAGGTGTGAACGGCTATGGAGGTCGTGGCGTTGTAGACAGGGGTTCTAGAACCTAGGCGTTGAATACCGTTAGAGACAAATTTCGTAGGGGTAATGCGAGGAAGTGTAAGCACGATGATTTGGCAGTTGAATCCACCCCTGTTTGTGTCCTCCTCACTTACCTCCTCGCCCTGGTATCATCGTTTTGCAAAGAGGGAGGACAGGAAAAAATTTGTCACTAGTTGTTGGGAGGGGCCTGAGGCGGGGGGGGGGTGAGGGGAAGTAACTTACTCACATCGAGCGCACATGTAACTTACTGAATTACCATCAAAAACAAGAGCTACGGTATTGAACCTCTTGGTATGATACATCGTCCGGGATTCCGGAGGGGCAAGATAAGAGAGAAAGAAAAAAAAAGTGACTCTCAGCCCTCCGCTTAGGCAAATAAAAGGTAAAATAGAGCAAACCTTCCCAGGAGAGGCAGCTCCAAGATCCCGGTGCGAGATCCAATCATTCCTGTTTCTATAGTAAGGTGGTGGCATGCTTTATACCAGGGCGCCACACTACAATATCGTACCTTACCCGAGCGCCAGGCACATTATTTCAAAATTAATAAGATAAAATAGGCAATCAATCAATCAAAAAAAAAAAAAATCAAAAAAAAAAAGTGCATTTTCCGAAATTTCAACTTCCCTGGATAGCGCAAACTTGTAAGGGCTGCTACCTACCGCAAGGCATTTCTACGATTTGTGCAGATTAGCAAAATGGATACTTGGTAGGATTCCTGCCGGAGCGGAGGCAGCAGGGTCAAGAATCCCGTTCAATGGAATGTCTGTTAGCAGATTGTTTAGAAAGTTTAAAGAAATGTTGAGTAATTCTATGTTCCTGAAGATGAGTATCTCCAGATTGAATAGACGTGCTCCCTTTTAGAGTTGAGTATGTAATAACATATAAATAAGATATAAGAGTTTGCAGACTTTGGCTACAATATAGTATATCCTACCTGATCACTGGCATGGACATATTTACAATATATTATCCACTTGGTTAAGATATATATTAAATTTTTATAAGGAGTTTTCAAGTTAACTGTACACTAACAACAACTTTATATTAACCTCAAGTGGTTATATATTAGTTGTAGTTATGTTACTAATTATCTATTGATATTCTTAGCTTCTCTGCTAATATGCATTTTGTAAATCATAATATTTGCCTATCTGTGCTTAATTATTGGATAGGGATCTTTTTTTTTACTCACCATAAATCAGCTCTGTATCAGAGGTGAAACAACCATGCTGATCCTAATGTATATAGTTAGAATGGTAGAGAGAAATTTCATTCTGCATATTTTTCTGACTAGGTAATTCTAGTATTTATTGCAAAAATATATTCCCTCCGTGTATACTGAAATGTTTGACTAAGGCTAAATATGTTGGGAATACCAGGATCCGATACCTAGGAACTACTTCAAGTAGGGTAACCCCTTTCAGGATAGGAATCTATAGTTTCAAACACCACCTGCCGGGCCCCCTCGGGGGCCTGCACTTCACTGTACATATCAACATCAGTTATTGTTAGGAATACCAGAACCCGGTACCTAGGAACCACCCTAAGTAGGGTAACCCCACTCGGAATCGGAATCTCTGATCTCCAACACCCCCTCTGGCTCCCTTACAGGGCCCGCGTGTCATTATATATATTAATCTCAGTTGGGTCCTGTGACTATATTACCACAGAATTGAAGGTATTAGAATAACACCATATACGTTGTTGCTGTCCCTCCGACCAGATCCTGTTCGCAGGGTATATGAGAGAGGACCTTCGGCTAGGCCTGAGAAGTGGAACGGAGTAGTTCTGTCAACTACTCAGAGAGTTACTTGGCTCCAAAGACATGACACCTTTGGCATGAGCCGTAAGTACTGGGATGATTTTGCACAAAGAGATGATACCAAATGGTAAAGGATCTCTACTAGAGACCAATACATTTACATCTACTAGAAGAGTCTAGAACTCCAAAGAATACTACCAAAGAAGCCAACAAACGTTCATGGAGTATTGCAACTGGGTTTCGGAACATGTTGTAGTCATGAGGTCATTCCCAATACTACAATGATTACTGAAACCTACTACTCAGAGAGCAACCAAGGGTTGCCGACTGAGGAATCAATTACCAATCTAGTGGAATAGCTTCCTGCGAGTTAATAGGAAGTCATCCAGAGAAAATCTATCAGTTGGGTATGGAGTTACAAAGGATCGGAGTCAGACGACCTATGATGGTTGTAATGACGACCACCTTTGCAGATATAGCCATGAATAAAACTGATCATTTAATCAATGGCGAAGACAATTGGAGCCAACTCAGTTCGACTTAAGAACTAGGCCATAAGTCTAAAGACTCTGCTAATCGGGATATTACTATTGGGGGCAGCACACTTCCTAAGAGGAAATATTGTAATTACTGAAGAGGGTGTGATGGTTTTCAGGGTCCACAGGTGTTTGCACCTTGGAAGAAAACTCGAGGTCGCGAATTACGATTGAAGAAGTACATAGTTGTATGATAAATTGATGTAGTCCGCGAATACTCAGATGCGAAATATAAATATCGAAGTGCCTCCCAAAGCTTTAGACATCATCAAGTAACGGAGAACAGACCTTAACAATATAATATTGTTTTTACGATTCTACCCTACTTTACCTACTTTACTTCGCTCCTAGTAGTCATAAACGAAATGAGACAAGTCCGAGCCTTCCTAGACAATCTCTGTCTACAAAAATGAATCTCGATTGGCCTAGACAATCTTGAAGTCTATCAAGTTGTCTCCGCCTAATAGTTATATAGCTCATTTGGAATATCATGTGACTCTTTACCGAAGATTATATATTCAACTCCTGTAGTCGTCAAAGTTATTTCTGGTATTGAGTTATTTTCTATCAATGCTACTAGCAACTGCAAGACTCCGTGCATGACAGCCAAGAACTTTCAACCATAGAATGATAATCATGTGATATAGAAGTGCTGCTCCTCTCCAAGTGAGAAGTTACTGGATAAGAATCTATAGGTTGAGTCAGGAGATATTGAGCTTCAAAATCAGTGACCTAAGAAGCTTGCTTACACCACTTTCCAGAGTCACTCAAAGAAACCAAGGGTTACTAACCAAGGGATTATATGTCAATCTGGTAGAATAGCTTCCTGTGAATTAGTAGGAAGTTCTCAGAAAGATATCTGTCAGTTGGGTAGGAAGTTATGAAGGTTTGAAGTCAGTCAAGCTAAAAAGGTTGCGACTATGACTACCTTAACAGATACAAGCTACAGATGAAACTAATCAATTCATCAATGATAGACAATTGGGGCCAACTCACTTCGACTTGAGAACTAGACCATAAGTTTAAAGACTTTGATGATTGGATAATTACTATTGAGAACAGCATGGTTCCTAGTTAGTTATATCTTAATTACCGAAAAGAGTGTGGTGATTTTCAGGTTTTTCAGATGTTCTCATCTTAGAAGAATACCAGACGTTGTGAGTTACAATCAGAGATGTACTTAGTTGTATAATAGATAGATGTAGTCTGCGAACACTCAGATGTGGAATATAAATATCGCAGTGCCTTCCGAGCTTTTGGACATCATCAAGTAATGGAGAAGAGACCTTAACAATATAATATTGTCTATATGATTCAATTCTAGTTTACCTGCTTTACTTCACTCTCAGTAGTTATAAACAAAAGGAGTGAAGTTCGAGCCTTCCTAGACAACCTCCATCTACAAAAATAAATTTTAGTTGACCTAGACAACTCTGAATTCTATCAGGTTGTCTCTGCCTAATATTATATTGTTAGATTTCCTTATTACCAAGGCTCTCTACCTATCTACCTACCTCCTCCTACTATACAATGTAGACAGGATACCAAGTATCCTGTCACATATTTAACACAAATGGAAACCTCTGAAAATACAGGCTTTTTAGCCCGTCTATGAGAAAAAGAAGAAGCTCGCAAATGAGCAAAGAAGATGGCACAACCTCCTAAGCTGATTACCCCAAAGGAATGAATGGATACCTCCGGAGATGATTACTCTACCAGTTTTAGTCATTTATCCTCCCCCCCTCTAGCTCTTCAGATGTAACAAGACTCCATGGAGTACTATTACAGTTAACTAAACCTATACCCATACTGGTATTAAGAGACTACCGTGGTAGGAATGGTGGTAGACTAGAGTCTACTGGCTAGAGGTACTGTTGGTTAGGTACCTCAGTTGGGCATACTATACCATACTAAGAAGTATACGGGTACTAGTAAGGAGCAGTAGTTACCCTACTCAGTAGGGTAACCTAAGTAGTCAATTTGGGAGTTACCCTGAATTACTCAACGGTGAGTCCGGGTAGAGTTACCCTACTCTGTAGGATAACTCAGCACGCTGTTATCCTACCTTTAGACTAAAGTTACCCTGCCTTGGGCTATGGATTACCCCATTATGGAGCCAAGTTACCCTACCTTGAAAGTAACTTGTTATGCAGGACTTGGGGGGAAGTTACTAGATTGTTTGCCACTCGAAACTACATAGGTTGTTCCAATCACAGGTTGTGCGGATCACTCCGGCACAACCAGTTGAGCTCCGAACAAGCTGTAACTTGGAGGTGTAGTGGCTAACACCCCCTTCCAGCCCCGCTATAAGTCCCTGGCGTTATGGACTACAGCCTGGAGAGTTGCTATAAGCCTAGTAAATGTCTTCAGGTAGAGATGCTCCTGTAACACCGTATACTTTCCCGCTGTCTGTTCGACCAGAAGCTGTCCGCAGAATATTTGAGGGGGTAGAGGTGAATCTGGAGAATGGTCTCCAGGTGGTTTCGTGTAAAACGGACCAAAACTGACCGTAATACTACTTTGAAGTCTAAGGTAGTATGTGAGATTACTGAAGGCAAGTAGGTGAGATAACCGAAGTCCGTTGCCCTGAAAGTGTAATAGTATTGGAGAATTATTAGGGACTCTGAGACACTAGTCTAAGGTCACGATAAGACCTGTTTCTAGGTGGGTTGACTGTGGGTAGCGCCTATTGGTAGTCAATATCCGAAGGGGTCTATTGGGGGAGCTACGTAGCCATCATCCTGAATGATACGGAATAGAGTAGAACCAGATAGATGTTTAGGGGCTGCGGATGCTTGAAGAAGACTAAGTGTATATGGGTAGAGAGTTCTATAATTGGTATTGCATCAACTCAGGCATGACAGCTTACCACTGACATGTCTGCCATATGAAGAGTTTTTACTCCTGCGGTTGCATTGCTAATGCAGCAGCTAAAATACTTCTATTGGGTGGGTATTAGCAAACCACAAGAGTGGTCTAGTTCACTATGGGGTATCTTTAGTCTGACCCATGGAGGTTAGCTAAGCAGCCCAGGGGAGTTGGGTCCTCACGAATACCGAGTAGTGATGGGGAGCAACTGGCAGTATATGAAATCTACTTAAGTATATGCGAGTTCTCCTCTACTCTAGCAATCAACTACCTCTCGAGATCAGGAGTTAATTGAGTAAAAGCAGTGGCTTAATGATATTAAGTTTTACTGTTTTGTTTCTTCAAACTCTACTATTGAGACTTTTGATATTTATTATATTTATTCACTTTGTGGAAGAATTCATTTCTGTGCGGTCGCAACTTTGGGATCCATCTTCCCAGTGGGAGCCCCTATTACACCAGAAACCTTTCGCAGGACCAGCAGGCAAAGCTCCCAGTATCTCTCCATTCTCCAGAGCTCCCTCTCCTATTTCAATATCTTCCATACTATGCCCGAATACCCATGCAGCAGATCTTGTAAGACTCACTTCTTACGTAAGAATAGTTATAGGTTAAATCTGGCAGGACATTTCAACTAGTATTGATACTACCAAATATTACCTTTGATACTCTGTCAGCCGACTCACAGGGCAACATCAGAGGGCTGATAGAAGTCCAGTATTGATTGCTGGAAGGACAAGATATATATGACAGTGACATTGCTGTTATGTTACGTCAGTATACTGTGGTAGGAGCAAACATCTGAGAGATCCAAGAAAGAATAAATAGGGAAATTGCTGTCAAATTGGTAGTACAAGATGTACAATAAGAGCATCATGAAGAAGTAATTACCCAACTGCAGCAAGAAGTGCTCGAACAAGACCTCACTCTGGAATGAGCTTTCCAGTAGTTCTGAGCATAACAGACCTAACAGAACCAAGCATTGTGAACCTTAATATCCAATCTGGCCACCTAATGAGAACTGAAGGCAGAAACCTATGATCAATTTACCCATACAATTCAAAAAGATCAAACCCACATATCCTGATACCTTAACCCTAGTGCTTAACAGAATTAAAGCGCTAGGTAGCAGACAACTGAGTTGTTACCAGGTATGTTGGAGTCAGTCCCTAAAAAATAGAAAGATGCTGTAAAATGGGAGGAATGAGAGGAAGCCCCTATCTAAGATAAGAGAAAACAAAGGGAGGGAGAACCTCTAACTCGAATAATACCAGGCAGCGACCCAGATTATGGGAGTAATGATGGGGATGAAGATAGAAATGGAGAAAAATGTGGAGGAGAAACATGCAGATTTAAATGGAGGCTAAACCCTGAAGAACGTGGATGTTAGGAATACCAGAACCTGATACCTAGGAACCACCCTAAGTAGGGTAACCCCACTCAGAATCGGAATCTCTGGTCTCCAACACCCCCCTCCAGCTCCCTTACGGGGCCCACGTGTGATCATATATATTAATCTCAGTTGCATCCTGTGACTATATTACTACAGAATTGAAGGTGTTAGAATACCACCATGTACGTCGTCGCCGTCTATCCGACCAGATCCTGTTCACAGGATATGTGAGAGGGGAACTTTGGCTAGGCCTGGGAAGTAGAACGAAGTAACTCCATCAACTACCCAGAGAGTTACTTGGCTTCAAAGACATGGCACCTTTGGTATGGGCCGTAAGTACTGGGACGATTTCGCACAAAGAGATGGTATCAAATGGTAAAGGATCTCTACTAGAGACCAATACATTTACATCTACCAGAAGAGTCTAGAACTCCAAAAGACACTACCATAGAAGCCAACAAACTTCACGGAGTGTTGCAACTGGGTTTCGGAACACGTCGTAGCCATGGGGTGATCCTCAATACTACAATGGTTACTGAAACCTACTGCCCAGAGAGCAACCAAGGGTCGCCGACTGAGAGATTAATTACCAATCTGGTGGAATAGCTTCCTATGAGATAATAGGAAGTCATCCAAAAAAAATCTATTGGTTAGGTATGGAGTTACAAAGGATCGGAGTCAGACGACCTATGATGGTTATAATGACAACCACCTTTGCAGATATAGCCGTGGATAAAACTGATCATTTTATCAATAGCGAAGACAATTGGAGCCAACTCAGTTCGACTTAAGGACTAGGCCATAAGTCTAAAGACTCTGCTAATTGGCATATTACTATTAGGGACAGTATACTTCCTAAGAAGAAATATTGTAATTACCGAAAAGGGTGTGATGGTTTTCAGGGTCCACAGGTGTTCGCACATTGGAAGAAAACTCGATATCATGAATTATGATTGAAGAAGTACATAGTTGTATGATAAATGGATGTAGTCCGCGAACACTCAGACGCGGAATATAAATATCAAAGTGCCTCCCAAGCTTTAGACATCATCAAGCAACGGAGAAGAGACCTTAACAATATAATATTGTTTTTATGATTCTACCCTACTTTACCTATTTTACTTCGCTCCTAGTAGTCATAAACGAAACGAGCAAAGTCCGAGCCTTCCTAGACAATCTCCGTCTACAGAAACGAATTTCGATTAGCCTGGACAACTTTGAAGTTTATCAAGTTGTCTCCGCCTAATAGTGGAATAGTTGATATACTTGCAGAAGCATAGGCCTAAACTGTTAAATGACTGCCAGACCTGCCTTCATCTTTCGAAGCAAAACCAGTCAATATGTCTACGATTGGTTAATCCAATGGTTGGATTATTTAGAACACAATCCTAGGATTGGAGATAATGATAGGGAATATATCATCGATTCTCTAGGAAGAACAAAAGAGGATCACATCAGTTCAATAGTAGTATGGTATTGGGGTGCAATGCATGGCCTCCATAGAGAAGAATAAGACCTAGAACTGTGTTTATAGACTGGGTTTGAATACGAACTCACTAGTCAGTATGCCCCTCCCGAAGAAGGATGTAAAGTCATACACGATATGGAATTAGTCGAGTATAAAAATGATATTCAGACGTTTATGGGGAGGATGCATAATCTAATTCTCCATGCTCGACTAACAGGACCAGTGTAACGATCCCTCCTTTGATAGTTAGTTCATGGCGATGGGGAACGATACTTCTCTTTTTCTTCTTCTCCTCTTCGGTGTCTTATGATAGTGCTAGGCCTTTGCCTACGTTACCGACAGTACAAGACCTCTGTCTTCTATCGGGAACACCTATCGCAAGCTTTCTCTAACTCTTCTTCGTAAATAACTTTCCTTGGTGTAACGATAACGTTACAATAAAGATAAAGATCATAAAGGTGTTTTGTATTCGTTAAAGTAATAAGTAGGAAAAGTACTTAGAAGTCAATCTAATTTTATTTCAACTCGTACCGGCAACACGGGCATACGACGAGCCCCTGGGCCGGGCCCCCAGGTTGTCGCATCCCGGATACCACTAACTACGAACTTAACTAAACCTCCAGCCCCATACCTCAAACATGCCCGCGCCATGCCCTAACACGAACACTAAGTACAAAAACCATCATCGGTAAAGAAAATCCTCCTCAGCCCAGCCTGCCCGCCAGCCAAGTTACCCGTACAAAATACAAAAATTCCGCTACCGCCACCTAAATATGACCCCGCGATAGCCCCCTCCATAGTAGAAACCCTCCCGAATGCCCCCACTCAATGATCTCGGGACATCCCCACCAACCGCCAGACACCCTCCCCCAATCTCAAACAAAAAGAAACACCCAAAAAACCCAAGCGCGTAAACCCAAAAGGAAAGCCGACTTATAGGGCGAGGGCTCCCTAGCCGTTAGGGGGTACGAACTGTCGTAGAGAATCCGGGGTGCACCACACCGGCAGCGCAGTCCAAAAACCTCGACGGAAGCAGCCAGAACGAGAGAGTCCCCAAGCCGCCGGCACTTGACCGAACACACCCAAGTATTCAACTCATCCTCTAACTCCCCAGCCCGCTCCGCAGGCGGCGAACGCACCGCGGACTCTGTAGCAGCCGGTTTGCAATAGCGAACCGGTGAAGGCAATGACCCTTCCGAGTCGGGAACAAGTGGCACAGGTGAGGTCTGGTCTTACTTGACCCGGCGCTTCTTGTTTCTCTTCCTCTTCCCACCCCCGGGCGCAGGTCTAACAACAGGAGTGGACGGGCCACCCTCACCACCACCCACCACCACAGGAGGGACGCCACTAGAGGCGCTTCCCCGACCAGCCATGGGCTCAGCTACAGAGGACTCAGGCACCTGCCCCCCCGAAGGGGGTGATACCACCATAGCTGGTGTCACCGCACTAGGATCCACTCTACCCACACCAGGAGCAAGCGCCTCCTCCAATCCTGACGAATCAGGAACAGGACCACCCACACCACCATCCACAACTGTAGCTGCAGGGGGGGCAGGGATAACCGCCGGCATAACATTCTCCTGAGGGAGCTCCTCCGCTTGACCCTGAGAATTCTCAGGGTCTAGCCCACCCCCCTCAACTGAGACCACCGGAGTAACCGAAGCGACTGAGGGGACAGGCGAAGAGGGGATAACCGTCGGAGCTTCAGCCACCAAAATCGTGACCAAATCGCGAACAGTATCGCGTTCAGAGGCCAGGGCAGCCAACAAGGTAGATATCTCCTTCTCAGTGCGATGAAATCGCCGAGAAAGGACGGAGATGTGATGCCGAAGGCGAGAGACTTCGGCCTCCAGGGCAAAGTTCTTCTCAACGGCACGAGACAGAACCACTGACCAACGTAAAGCGGATGTGGCAGAAGGAACAGACGCTCGCTTAGCCATTGCGACCATGAGGAGGCGACGTAAACGAACAAGCGTAAAGATAGGTAGGAGGAAGAAAGAACTTCCAGCAATCGTAGGGGAGGGATTAACAACGATGCCCCAAAAGGTGATCGAAGTTAAAGACTTGAAGCCTATCGTGAGATAGAAATCAAGGGCTCTGATTGGACCGACACCGAACCTTCACGTTCCGACACGGGGTGAAAGAAGGAGGAAAAGTACTTAGAACAAAGCGTAAAGAACCTATCCTTCTCGGCCACATCAACCTCCTTATATAGTATTCTTCACGTCCGTAGTCATGTGATCCAAAGTGGTCACATCTGTGAAATCAAATTATAACAAACTAGTCATATGACCAAGGTTGTCACATGCTCAAAACCCATGACCTCATAACGAGGTCATGTGCAAAACACATAAACCAATCATAATACAATAAACAAGTCATATGACTCAACTGAGTCATATGCGTGAAATCCATGACCTCATAACGAGGTCATATGCAAAACATGCATCATATGTACCAAGCCTACCCACAAGGCTCACTTGCAAGGTATACTCGCCAGGCGTACTCCCATGACTCATAGTTGAGCCATATGCGAAAGCATCACAAATCCCACATATAACAAATCATCAGACTCGAATGAGTCATATGTGTGAAACAATAACATACTTGTGACTCATAACCATGTGTCATGTGAAAACCTTTTCCTCGCCAAGCCATATTTGTGACAACCAGCTAGGAGTATGGCGTATGACAGGAAATTTACCTCAAAGATTAGATAGTAACTCTCCTTGAATAAATATGATACCGGCTCAGAATGGGAAAAGGGAGTCCAGGAAGTAGGAAGAGATAAAAAGAAACAACAGGAATGCGACCATCTAGACCGAGATAAACCAAAATCTTCAAAAATATTTTCAGACTAAAAACCTGCTGACAAAAATCAAGCTAAGATAAAAAGGGAAAAACTCTTTATAAAAGAAGGTGGTCCCTCCAAAAAATCATAGCAAGAATTGGAGCCTAAGAAACTACAAAGGAGGTCTGCTGAAACTACGAAGTTGATACATACAAACTTTAAGATGGCCAGCTAAGAGATCCCCTAGTCAACAATTAACGAAAAAAAGCAAGAAGGCAATTGCACTCGTTGCAGAAAGAAAAGTCACTAGTACAAAACCTGCTGGAAACAAATTCAGGTACCTAGGACAAGGGCAGATGACTGCCTATTCAAGACACCAAGCCTCAGAATGGTGGTAGTACTTTACCTTCCCAGAAAGATCTCAACCGCTCAAGTCCCAAGAGGTAACAAACTCTTAGAACTAGGTGAAGACCAAGAAATGACTTAGGTTTTTTCTTTAGTACTGAGAATGATGGTGGTTGGGTAGTCTTGAAGAGACATTCTTTTTAGGAATCAAGATTAATGACAAAAGGGTACGTTGAAGTGACGGAAGCAACCTTGCAATTATAACCTGAGTGGGAGTACACGTGTCCTTCTTGCCTCAAGGTCAAGGAAATCAATAAAGAGCAATGTACACATTGGTGGTACCGCTATGCTTCCTATGGGAGTATTGCAAGCTTCTCTCTAATGAGCTGGGGTATATCCGCCTAAGTAGTCAGGCATGTGACCTGGAAACTGAAAGGTCTCTGACAAGAACCAAAATCAAGACAGGAAACTGATAGCACTAAAGGTACTGAACAAGGAGCAATAGTAGGACTAAGATGAAGAATCTAGAAGAAAAGTGAAGGATATCTTAGATCTATACGGTGAATAGATACAAGACCTCTAGACCTTACTATTAGTTACAGCTTCTTAGGTGCCATGCTAGTACCAAACAGAACTCGATAAAGTGAGAATACTCTCTACGTTTAAGCAAGGTTGGAGAATAAGCCTGGAAAGGTTATCAAAGAGACATCTGACTAGTCCTAGGCACCTGGCTTTTGTTTCTATGATATCTGGTTGATGGCAGAAACCTCTTAGATTTGTTCTACAGGTAGTAAAAAGTGGAAGATATGGAAACTCCTTGGCAGGAAGTAAAGACCGCTAGTAGTAGGCTGCCTGACATACTGAAAAAAAACATGTTTATCTGAAGAGACCTAAGTAGTCAAAGCTGCATAGATGTGGTAACAAATATTCTAGTTGTTATCACACCTCAGACATGTCAAAACGACTGAATGATAATTTAAATCCTTACCCACAGAAATGCACTTTTAGCACACCAAAACCTACAAGATATGACTGTCCTGAGAGACATGCTTATATTTATATTATAAACTTAAATTATCATTACTACAAAATACAAGTACTGTTAGATTAAGAATCCAATGTATTCCTAATCAATAAAGAACTCGTAAAAGAACTAAATATTCTATTCATAGAGAGACTAAATCTAGTGAATATTCAAGGCTTTAATGCAGTATTAGCTCCATCAGGAGAAAGGTTTTACATATATTCTATTTAGCTTGAAATGGGATGAAACAAATAAATGGCCGAAGTTGCATAAGAAATCATAGTAGCAGGTAACTACAGGGTGATAATCCTAGTTGAGTAGTGGCATTCAGAATACTCCTTATCCAACATGGGAGAAAATGTAAAGTGGGAATTTAAAAGCCCTAAATGCAAGACTTGTGTAGAAGAAGTAGATGAAGGAATTGTGGATATGTTCAAATACAACGAGACAGTTACAAGGGACAAAAATGCAATCTAAATTGGAAGAATTGGAACAATAAAAGACCCTAACTAGGTCAACTTCAATTCACTCCCAAAACACTACTAGAAATTCAAAAAACTAATTCTCCCTCAAACAGGGGTAAAATTAGCACCTAGAAGAACCATCAATTATGAAATTAAATTAGTTGAAGGAGCGAGATACTCTTTGAGACCCATTTATCCTCTATTGAATAAACAACTTAAGTTGCGACAAGAATACCTTGACAATATGTTACAGCAAGGAAAGATCATAGAAAGTCAATTGCCTTTTGGTACTCCAATTCTTTTATACCAAATGCAGATGGAAGACTACAATTGGTGTAGGACTACTGAAACCTGAACACGATAACTATCTTGAACAAGTATCAACTACTATTAATGTCGGAATTATGTGATTGCATAGCAGGATCTAGCATCGTTTCCAAAATTAATTTAAAAGATAATTACAAAATCATCTAAAGCAAGAAAGCGGATGAATGGAAAACAGCCTTCTGATTACGCAATAGATACTACAAATACAAAGTCATGCCTTTCAGATAAGTCAATACTCTAGCTGGATTTCAAAACATGATGAATGAGATTTTCTGAGAATTTCTAGACCAAGGATCATACGTTATTTGAATAACATTCTCATCTATTCTAAAAATAAGAAGGAATATATCAAGCTAGTAACAAATGTATTACAAAAATTATCAGATTTTCAACTCGCGATTTCAATCAAGAAATATTTCTTCTACGTGAAAGAGGTGGAATTCTTAGGCTATATGATAGCTGACAATAGAGTATTTATGAGTACCGGAAAGATGAATTTAGTACTAAACTGGAAGTCACCTACATCGGTCAAAGAGGTTCAAATATTCTAAGAATTCGCAAATCTCTACTAATATTTTATAGAAAACATCTCAAAGATTTGTGCTCCAATTACCGAGACATTGAAAGGTGATTTCAAGAAATGTAAGTGGGGCTCAGAACAGGAAACCGCCTTTCAGGAGCTTAAGAGAAGGTTTACTTCAGTCCTAATTTTACACTATTTCCTCTCAAAAAGAGAAATGGTGGTGGAAGTAGATGCTAACGACTTTGCTTTAGGTTACATTAATTCCCAGTTCGTGGAGAGAAGACAACATCCTGTAGCTATTCACTCCTACAAACTAAATTCTGCAGAGCGAAATCACAAGATCCACAATAAATAACTATTGGCAATATTGGAAGCATTCAAAGAATGGTCCCAATACCTAGTTGGAACAGAAAAACTAATAACTGTATATACCGATCACCAAAACCTCTAATATTTCCTCACATCGAAGGTCTGTAGCTAGTGCCAAATCCATTGAGTATACAAGGTAGTAGATTACAACTTCAAAATTGTTTACTGCTCAGGCACAAGAGGAGGTAAACTAGATCCACTGAGTCAATAGTCAGAGTGCCATTCTGAGGAGGGAGTAGTGTATCACAAACAATCAATATTGAAGCCCGAATATTTCTAAGTTAGTTCAGCAAAGAGAACTGTAAAAGGAAAAATTCAAATATGCTTAATAGGTGGCGGCACAGGAGATGATATAAGCATAGATAATATTCAGAAAACAGTAAATTGAAACAACTCGGACTCTGTGATTCGAGTAAAACCAGTAGACACAAGAGTAAGGTTACCAACCGAAGGTTCAAGAATGGCAGCAGGCTATAATCTCTATGCTATGCAGGAAGATATTGTGTCAGTACGGGGACAGTTAATTGTTGGGACTGGTATTGCAATCTGGCTACGGTCAGAACTTGTGAAAGAATTGCCCCTAGGAGTCGGTTAGCGGTCAAAAATGGTATTTCTACTGGTGCCAGTGTAATCAATACAAATTATACCAGAGAACTCAAAGTGTTACTATTCAACCATGACGATACACACTGTCAAATCAAAGCTGGCGATCGAATTGCCTAGCTGGCAATAGAAAAAATTAACACTGTAGATATGATAGAAATAGACAACTAAGAAGATACTGAATGAGGTACGTTGGGATTTGGCAGTACAGACATCACAACAAGGGCTATTACTATCTGAGAATTGGAACTGATAGCCAGCCAACTACATGTATCAATAAACCAGAATACACACTGATATAATATAGCTAAAGTACCAGAGCAAACCCTCATGACTAACACTATACTAGGCTACAAGGAATTGAAGGTATTCAATCCGGAATTACTAGAGCAAATTCTAAAAGCTATTCCAGATGATAGAGAATGGCCTAAAAGTAAAAATCAGTTCGAACAACTACAAGACAACAGTAAACCATGTCCAAAAGACTGGACCGTATCCAACAAGTTGCTATACTATAAGCAAAGACTATTTTATCAAAAAACTAGGACCTGTATACAATGATAGCTGAAGAGTGTCATGATGCTAAGATAGTAGGACACTTCGGACAAGAAAAAACTCTTGTAATAATTCTGAGGTACTTCTATTGAAAAGGCCTAGCAGATTGGGTAAATGATTACGTACAGTTGTGTGACAATTGTCAACACAACAAATCCCCATGCATGACAAGTAAAATATGGTCTACTACAACCACTGTCAATATCCTATGTAGCATGGACATCAATTTTCTTTGACTTTGTTATGCAGTTACCATAAAGTCAAGGTTACATCCAAATTATAGTAGTAGTTGACCGGTTTACAAAAATGATCCACTTTGTTGGATTAGAAGGGACAGCCACCACAAAGGACATGTCTATAGCCTTTATAAAGAAAATATGGAAGCTACATGGCTTACTAACAGAAATTGTCTCAGATATGGATTTGAAGTTTGCTGGAGAATTTTGGAAATCCCTGTACAAAATATTAAATATAAAAAGAAAAATTCCTAGAGCATACTACTCACAGATGGACAGACAAACTGAGCGAACCAACCAAGTACTGGAAGGTTACTTGCAAAGTTTCATCAATTACAATCAGGATGATTGGTACCAATTGCTACTCCTATCTGAACATGCTTACATTAACCCAGCAACTAATATACATGAAACGACGCCATTTTACATAAACTATAGATTTCATCTGCAGGTTGAATGAATGAAGGAATAAGAAGTGTAAAACTGAGGGGCCACACTTTGTGTGAACTGGATAAAAACAATTCATGAGCAAGCAAGATAATTACTCAACCAGATACGAGAGACTATGGCCAATGACTACGATAAGAAGACCAATGTCACGAATGTGGCTTAGTGAGGAAAGGATTTTCACATGACGCATAGTTATGAGTCACAGGTACGTTATTGTTTCACACATATGACTCATTAGGGTCATATGATTTGTTATGTGTGGGATTTGTGATGCTTTCGAACATAGCTCAAGTATGAGTCATGGGATGTGCGCCTGACAAGTATGCCTTGCGAGTATGCCTTGTGGGTAAGCCTTGCGCATATGATTTATGTTTTGCACATGACCTCATTATGAGGTCATGGGTTTCACGCATATGACTCAGTCGAGTCATATGACTTGTTTATTGTGTTATGATTGGTTTATGAGTTTTGCACATGACCTCGCTATAAGGTCATAGGTTTTGAGTATGTGATCACGTTGGTCACATAATTAGTTTGTTATGATTTAGTTTTGCACATGTGACCACTTTAGGTCACATGACTACGGGCGGGAAGAATACTATATAAGGAGGCCGATGCGGCCGAGGAAGATAGGTTCTTCACGCTTTGTTCTAAGTACTTTTCCTACTTATTACTTTAACGAATATAAAACACCTTTACGATCTTTATCTTTATTGCAACGATATCATTACCCAAGAAGCGCTCGTCACGAAGATGAGTTAAAGAAAGCTTACGATAGGCGTTTCCGATAGAAGACAAAGGTCTTGTACTATCGGTAACGTAGGTAGAAGCCTAGAGCTAACGTAAGACGAAGACAGAAGGAGAAAGAAAGGATAAGTATCCTTCTCCGTCGCCAAGAACTAACTATCTAAAAGGGGATTGTTACAACCAAGCAATAACCTGACTTCAAAATCGGCAATAAAGTAAGGTTAAATGCAAAGAACATTCATACACATCATAAGTGAACAAAACTCAGTACAAAATTATTTAGACCATTCGTGATATTAGAGAAACGAGAAAATTGTGTCTACAAACTCAATATTTCAGATCAATGGAATATATACCCAGTATTCCATGTATCTCTATTAGAACCTTACAGGGAATCAGTACACATAGACTGACGATAACCTCCCAGGAAGCTACAGGATATTAAGGGTAACTTATAATAGAAAATAGAAAATATCGTAAGAAGTGAGTTACGCTCTTACTAAAAGAACATATGCAGTCGCTATCAGGAGGTACGTAAACTATGGTACTTTATTAAATAGAAAGGTTATTCCAGTTCCGAGAACACTTAAGAACCTCCTACAAACATAGATAATGCAAGAGAAATAGTGGAAGAATTCCACCATGATAATCTGGAAATGCCACGGGTGGCTAGGAAAGGACAATGAGGAAAAGGTTTTCCTACTGTGGCTAAGTAAACGTGGAACGTTTTTCACCCTGTTCTCATCGGATCCTAAAGGAATTAATGTTTAAGGTTGAATAATTCATTGTTGTAATATAATTTTTAATTTTTAATTTATTTTATATGTATCCAAAAAGACATTCGAGGTAAGACCTTAAGAGGAGAGAGCTTAAGTTAGGAATACCAGGATCCGATACCTAGGAAGCATCCTAAGTAGGGTAATTCCTCTCAGAATCGGAATCCATAGTTTCTAACATCCTTCTCCAGACCCCTTACGGTGCGGCCACGACATTACTGGTGTACCGCCTAATAACTTTTCACTG